>NC_081824.1:266574955-266874955 GCF_030867095.1 Alligator mississippiensis
TGCCACATGGGCATGACTGATATGTGATTCTGGGATCAGATCCCAATCGTGCCCTACTTGTCAGTGCAGGAGAAGCCCAGGATTATGATGATGATCCTGGGCTCCCCCTGCACCAGCAAATTGAAAGCCAGGCACCTGACAATCAGGACTGCACAAGAGCTGCTCAGTGCAGGGTTTAAAGTCCCCAGCAGAGGGAAACCTTTACTTGCCCTGTCAGGAGCTGAGTCTTTGGTTTCTCCTATTGGGGACTTTAATTAGCTGATTTTCAGTCACCAGCTACAGGTTAAATTTAAGGTGACATAAATGAGCCATAAAAATGTTCTACAGTATCTGTCAAACATTTTTATGGCTTGTTTCCCATTATATGGCGATTTAAATCAGGTGCACATATAGTACCTTTCTTATTCATGCTGTGATTAACATGTTAATCGCAGCACAAATGTAAACTGTAATCTACAGTAGGGGCCTAAGGATACTTAAAAAAAATGTGTATTAAAAAGGCAGCACGGTGAGTATAGATAGAGCTTTTTGTAAAGCACTTTGGCTGCTTACAGACATTTAAAAAAACCCAAAACAGCACTTTACTTTAAACTTAGCATGTTCCCGTGCCAAAGCCAGTGCATGCCCAGAAGAGGCATCATGTTAGTTGGACCCAGCTCACCCAATTTCTATACAGATCAGATGCTTTAGTGGGTTGGTTTGTTGTTTTTTTTGGCACTTTCATCTAATAGCTGATTAACTCAGCTTTAGATAAAAGTGCCAAAAAGCCCTACTGAATCACCTGATCTACACAGATGCTGTGGAGCTGGTTTGAATGAATGTGCTGTTTCTTCAAGTAAAGCGTGGGTTGTTTGTTTTTGGTTGGTTTGTTTTTTGTGGGTTTTTTTTTTTGGGGGGGGGGGGGGTTATGTCTGTAAGCAGCCTTTGTGTTTATATATAAAGATGAGGTGGTCAAGGGGCTAGATCAGGAACTAATCGTTATTCATTAAGCTCATGACTTAAGTTTTATATTTCTTTTTGAAGTACACAATGTGTCATCATGCAGATGGGCCAAGTGCAGAGCAACTAAAGGGCTGTCCCAACTTGCAGAGAAAGTTAGTGTCTCCCCACCATGTGGCTTTAGATTACTCATGGGGGCCCATGAGTGACATATATCCAGTTACATAATTACAGATCTAATATGCAACTAACATTCTTTGAATGAAACACAACATCCCCTTTTAGAAAGAACATCTACATTATTTCAAGTAAAAAAGATAAACTCTTAATATAAGCGAGTATTCTGTACCATTGTTCGGGAGTTCCGATGACCCTTATAAACCATCTTTATTAAAGGACGTCTAATATTCAGTGTTTCCAGTTCTTCCATTTCTTTCCTTTCTTTTCTCCTTCTGAACAGTTCCTGAATGCGGGCAACAGCAGATCGTCTATGAATTACATACAAAGAAAACACTATTGAAAGACCATTACACAAGACCAGAAGCTTCACACACAGACCTTTTCTAGACAATGAACCAGTGCTATTTAAAGGGTGACAAAACAGCTCAGTCAGGCCACTCAAACTCACTCGCTTCTGAGTCTGGCAAAGGTACTAATGCCACGGCAACTGTTTAAGTTACATATTTGAGAGTTTTTCCATTTTGGTTTAGAACAGGAATAACATGCAAGACAGTGGCATGTAGCAATCATGTTATTTTTGTTTCATTCTTTTTAAAGGTACAAACTCTAGGATGCAAGCAAAAATCATATATAATATCACACTGAGATAGAATATTTTCTAAATAGAGAGAACCCCCTCTTATCCGCTCTGAACTTGCAAAAGTGTAAAAAGGTAGATATAGGAAAAATAGTACATTTTTCTATTTAGAACAATAAATATAAACAGATCTGCTGCCACCTTGAATTTTTTCTTTGTATTAGATCAAATTTTAAATGTCTCATACTTTCTTATTATTCCCTGCTTTAGGAAGAAGATCTTTCTTCTGATAGTTTCTTGTTAGTGTTTCTTCTATGGCAAGATTGAACATTAGGAAAACTTAACAGTACTTATTTGAACAGAGAAAAAAGCTGGGTCTAGGGGACTTGAAAGCCTAATTACAGTGGGAGAATACTCCCTAATGCAGACAGAGCTATAGCAAAAAAGATTTTATGAACAGAAAGATGATGTAAAGCAACATGCTGAAAAACTCTACTGGATGGCTACTTGATCTCAAGAAGTTATATTTTTGGTGATGCCATAAGAATTTTAGAGTTCTTCACATCTAACTGCTGCTCCCATCCTGTGGCCCCAGGTTTACAACTTCTTACTGATTCTAGCTTTGGCTATCTTGACTTCTCCTATGATTTGCTCTTTCACCCCTTTTCTTTTTCAGGACTGATGTCATGCTTCTTGAAGGTCTAGGTGGAACCAGAGTGAGACAAGTCATTGGAGGATATAAATTAACTATTAAACTGTAAGGGACTGAAGTAGCTGTGGCAGGAATTGTGGTAAACTTTTACAGCGTGCTTTGGGAGACATTACTGCAGCCCAATACTGCTCATCAGTGATTTCCTCGAACAGTCAAACTACAAGTCAGGCTAAGTTTTCCCATTTAAATTCAATTTTACTTGCCCTTTCTTGTAATACATTGAGCTAATCTACTTTCTCTTTGATGTTTAGTCTTTGACACTTAAATTTACTAACATTATGACTACCCCGAAGACATCAGGGATAACATTAAAGAAACAAACAAGGTTTGACCTCATTTACTGTGTATTAAAGGCTGCAACAATATTATGTTCATTCAGTTGCCTTTGCAAGGAAAGAGAAAGTAAAGGAGGGTTGTGTGTTGTGCACTTATGCAAAATATTTATGGAACCTTAAGTGAAGCCATGTACTCCAGCTGTGATTACACCCACATACACATTTGTATCGTCCTTTAATGCATGCATTTTATATATCATCTTTTTTTTTTTTTTTAACAGAGAAATTTATGATAAGCATGTGACAGAAATCCTCAGTTCACTAGCTATTCCATTATCAACCAGGCTAAAAGCGACAAAGCTTTAAAAATAAAATAAGTCCATTCAACAAAATCAGGCCTCTTCTTTTCCAGAGTACACACTTCTATATTTGGTTCCAGAACATGCTAGTACATCTCTGTAGATATGAACTAACTAAACTTAAAAAAACAAAACAGAACAACCCTCTCTAACCCCACCCCCCGCCAAAAAAACCCACAAAACAAACCCAACAACAAAATGAAACACTGAGCAGGGGGAATAAGCTTAGGACTATTATTTTTAATCAAATAATGAATTAATGTTAACATTAGTAAAAGAGCCAAGGCATTAATTTGCACAAATCTGCTAAGTAATACTGAATTACATCCTAGACTCTTGCTAAACTACTTTACCACCCCATGGACATATATGAGGCATCCCCACGAGCAGGAACATGTATTTCCCTGGGAACAAAGAGCAGTGACAATACCTGCTGCTTGTCCCTGGGAAACGCTCATGCACACGTTCTCTAGCGTGCATGACACATTGCCCCAGGTGGAGTAGTGGACGCTGGGGCCAGCACTTGGGCTGGCTCCAGCAGCCTTACCTGGGGTCCCTAGGGCCTCCAGGGGCTGCAGCCACAGCAATCTGGCAGCACAGAGACTAGCCAGCAGCTGGTGTGTGGCTCTGGCCAGTCAGGCTCCAGTTTCCAGCAGCGCACACTGTTGCCACATGTGCTGGCCCACTATTTTAAGGTGTGGGTTTTTTTACACCAGGATCTCCCCATGACAAAACCCTCATCACACTGCAAATCAGCAGTGCGGGGAATGCCTGCATCTGTGGTGTGAGCAGTGCTGCACACGGCAGCAGTCTGGTGCGGTCTGCAGTGCCGTATATCGCACATTTGCACTTATCTTCTATGGGTGCATCCAGACATGGAAAAAACCATAAAATTTAACTGCTTTAAATGGGGGAGAGAGCTGCCACTGTGGAGCAGGCACCAGCTGTCATGAGGTAACCAACCTTTCAGTGTGCATGCTCCTACAGTGATACAAATTTGCTAATTCCCTAAAATGTTAACTCTGAAAGCTGGCAGTTTTGTTACACTTGAATTACTACAGAAGCATCCAGGCAAAACAATTACAGCAGATGGAACAGTTACATCAAAGAGCTTAAATCAATTTCATTTGATATTGATGCCAGTTTCATCTGTCTATGCCCAAAGACTGTCACAGGTACAACAATTACCAATGCCTCATGGCAGGAAACACTGACTTCTTCCAGATACAGCCACCGTGATGCGTATTTTTCATGGCTCCAGCCAGGCTTTTCTGATTTCCTCCCTCTGAGGTTATATGCAGCCATTTAAAAAAAAAAAATCCAAAAAGCCTAAGACTACAGAGTATACTGTACTGTACTGAATTTATAAAAAGGAAGATGCAAACAAAGTACTCACTTTGCTTTTCAAACACCACTGCCTTGGATTTAGCTCTGCTGAAAGCTAAAATTTTAGCCATGATTAAAATGGTACTAATGGACTTTGATTCAGCAACCTCTGAGATGGGGACTTATGGAAAAGACAAGACTGCATCTCATGGTGAGACTGTATCTAAACTGTCTTTGGTTCAGGTTATCAGGATTGGGAGTTAAGTCCTGCTGTTGGTGGCAGGACCCCAATTAAGGAAAAACCTCGCCAAAAAGAGCAGAAAGACCCAACCTAATGACCCTTCAGACCCAGCAACAGAATACACTTTTTAGGCAAGGTTCTTCCCTCTTCTGTTCTTTGTGTAGAGAAGATTTTAAATTTAAAAGGCACACTTCTATCCTGGAAGAACAATTTTTGTTCTAGCCTTTTGCACCTTTTAGTTTTAGATGCACAGGCTTTCATATAATTCTTGTCCAATTACTGTAAATAAAAAAGTGTTATTAGATAGTGCTCTAATCATATGGTTTATGCCAACGCACACATGTCAGTAAAGAAACTAACATGCTGTGCAAAGTGCTAGAAACAAAGCGTTCCCAACTTTCCCAAGCTTGTATAGCAGAATCAGCATGTTTCAAATCAGGGTGGTTTGAAACCCACGTAGATGGCAGCAGGTTGCCAAATTAAGAATGAGCTGCCGAGCTATTTTCTACAGCTTTTATATCAAAGGGCACTGCTTCTCTGATCAGCTGGGGCACAAATGCAGTTCTGGACCAGATGTTTGCTGTGGCTATATAATACCCCCAACTAGTTCTCAAATCTTTATCTTTTCAAGGGGTTAGAAACTTGACCTGTGAAGAAGCCTAGTTCTTCTACCTATGTCATGGGATTTCAACCTTTTTTAATAAGTGTACCCCTTCTGACTCAAAGGTTCAGCTCCTGCACCCCCATATATTTTTTTCTTGTTTTTAAGGGGAAGGGGCAGCAGACTGAAGCCCCTGCGATGTGGGAGGAAGTGGAGCTGGGGCAGGCACTGCACAGCCGGGGTGGGGCGAGGTGTGGGACGGAGCTACCAGCAGCTATCCGGGTGAAGCAGGGCAGCTCCTGCCACTGTGCGCACCTCAGGAGGGTATGGGGGCGTGTGCCCCGCATATGTGCCGGAGGCAGGGTGGGGTGGGGCGGGCTCGGCTGCTGTTTTGGCAACTCCAGTAAATTTATATTTCAACATCAACTGATGGTGCTTGTCCTAGTAATACTGAAACATCACACATACCATAGATTATTATTTATAAGGAAGTTTCTAGACAGTAAGATTTTACAGAAAATCTAAATGCGATCGAAAACAGTGGTCCTCCCTGAATTTGCAAGTAACCAGGCAAGGCTCTGTTTACATAAACTGATAGAATATATTTATGGTCTTGCAGTATAGATGAGATTCACGTGTGTTTTGACCACATTCCCATGCTGTGATAAAGCCCTGATTTCAGAATGCCTGAAAGCCTGTCCAATAGCACTCCCAATGATAGGGCTGGTCTAATAAAAAGGTAGCACAAAAAGTCCTTGCTCTCAAACATGAACCATTTAATAACTGATCGTTTCAGCACAGCATCCGGATAATGTGGTTACTGCATAAGTCCAAACCATTTCCATTTCCTTTCCAGGTGTGTCCTATTCAGCTGCAAAACACTCTCACACTTCCCTTTTGATAACAGAAAATTCCACTACATTGAAGATTAGACGTTAGGAAAAGAAAAAAATAAAAGCAGGCACTGAAAAAATTCCATATGGAACATATTATTCATTGTTATATTTAATTCTGAAAGTTTCCTTTCAACTAACATAGACCCTCTGATCTGTTGCACCACAGGGCTACAGAAATCCAAAACAACACAAACTTGGAGCCAGCACATTACAGACCATGAAGACCCTTGAGTATAGATCTTACTCAACTTGGCAAGAGTTGCACCTGAAAACAAAGACAAGAAGAACAGCGAACCTACTTTCCTTCAGACATTCTTATTTCACAACTCACATAAGCATTCTGTGTAACTGTATTCATAGAATTTTATGAAAGAGGTAGATAGATATCCTTTACGGGGTGGTCACATAGATCAACATCATCAGATAGGCATCCTGCACTTGGTCACTCTTGATACTATAAAGCATATTTTTCATTTTAGATCCTCCCCTCATGATATGTTAACTTCCAGTTATAGTATCTGGCATTAAGTCACATATTGCAGTTTCTTCCAGGTTAGACAAATTGTCAAATCTGTTGTCCAAAGCTCTCAAATGCTCCTAAAATTAACGCACTCTAGTGTTTCAGTGAGGCATTTAGTATTATTCCTTCTCAGCTATTCTATTTGCATTTCTCTGCATTATGAGAAAAAAAATCCTTTAAATCCAGCATTTTCCTTCCTAAACATGTGCTATCAATCCTGGCTTTAAAAAATAGGTTTAATTTCATAAACTGATTCAGGCCAAAGCAAAACAGAACTTTGGATACTGTATTCCTACATCTTGCTTCAGAACTGGAGTTCCCTAATGCCAGTCAAGCCATATCAAGTGACATGCAAAACATAACGTGCTTCAACAACTGAAGAACAAACTGTATTTTGCTCCATGTAAAATACACACTTTTTTTTACATTATGCTTATTTCTGTAGCACACACCAATAAGATTAATATGCTGTTAAATTTGTACACGGCAATATTTTCTTAATTTCATGCAGTACATGCAGCTAAATAAATCAAGCAACCTGCGCTCTAATTTCTAGCATTTGAAGTTTAGTAAATTTAAAAGATGTAAGAGCCAACAGAAAAACTTGTTAGATGTGGGAAAAGAGGGCCTTGTAAATTCATCATACAGAAGGAAAGAGAGGGACAGAGGGAAGGAGGATGTTGAATTACCTCATTATTCTATCACCTATCGCTGTTCCTCTGATATTAAATCTAGTGAAGGGAACAATAGCTCAAGTCATTGAAAAATTCCGGGTAGCAAGTTTTTAAAGGTCAGTGCCTAGTACAGAATGAACTTAAATTATTTTGAAAAGATCCCACCTTCCTGAGACAAATCAAGATGAGAACATTTTGATTTCAACCAAGAAATTATTTTGCATATTATTATTGATACACAAAGTTAATTTTATAAAATGCTTGAATTACTCATCAACTGTATTGCTGTGGGAGTGGCAACAGCTCCTGTAAAACACTTTGATTTCAAGCTCTCTTACATCTTTGATATTTTTACCTACTGAACTGAAAGTTTCCAAGATCCATGGCTGGCTTTCACCTATAAGTATGAATTTCTATCAGAAAGTTTGAACAGAACCAATTCAGTTATTTAGGTATGACAACGACCCTCGCAGAAAAATTCTTCTCACTATTCAAGCAAAAGTTTGTTTTGATGCTACTGAATTATGATGAGTCAAATTGTACTGTGCGCACACAAATTACATTTTTATAGTATTTTTTGACCAGACTGCACAGCTAAGGCCACACTGCCTTCTGCCTGAATGGCTAACTCTGCCTGGCTTTGACAAAATGCATGAATAGCCACTGTGACAATATTTTAAATTAAAAAGCACTAGAGGTCCTAACATCTGTAACAGTTGTCTCCCAAGGATTCCCCAACATGTGCAGGAAATATTTCCTTCTGAAGAGATTATAAAGTAAAATTATGTTTCAAGCAGATTTCAGATAAGATTTTTTTGGTTCTGTGTTTCGTATTTAAACAAGCACTAAGGAGAGTTTGTCCCATGATCATTTCCCAGAATGAACAGAAGGTGGTTGGAGAGAGCTAATTCCCAGTTTAGAACACATGAAACGTTGGATTTGCATCTAAAATTAGTGCAGGTGCACTCAATCACATTGAGAACATCTGAAGCCTACATCCAGATTCATTTTATTCAACACTGAAGGCAGATAAAGTGTATTCTGTATGAAGTTCTCAATCTGCCTTGTATTACAAACAGGACTTAAAAGGGGGCATATTCAAATGGTTCTGCCATGGATTATCCTTAAATTTAAGATTCTGACTCCAGCATACAGAATATTGAGCTCATATTTTTAAGCATCCCACTATGAAAAAGTTGACATTACAGACAGAAATTGATTTGTTTCTTGTCAGTAGTGCTCAACCTCCTGGGCTCATGGACTATAAGAGCGAAATGGAGCTTGTCCACGGATCAGTCTGCTGGTTGTTGGTACAGCCTTGCACACCAGCCTGGCCAGATATCATCTGGCTTTCAGGGCTTCTCATGGACTAGATGACATGGTCCCACAGACTGGAGGTTAAGCACCGCTAGTTTAGGTCATTGTGCCGCTGCTACTTGTCCCTGGGGAATGCCTGTGCCATGTGCGCTCTGGCGCATAGCAGGTTATTCTGAGTAGGCAGAGGAGGCTGGGGCCAGCAACTATGCTGGCCCCAACAGCCTTAACTGGGGTCCTGAGGGCCAGGAAAGCTGTAGCCATGGTCCTCCTGCCACTGGGAGTCTGCCCAGTAGTTGGAGCATGGCTCTGGCCAGCCAAACTCCAGTTTTGGGCAGTACACACTGCTATCATGTGCATCGCCCCACGTTTTTTTCTGTGCAGTTTTTTTTTTGACCCTGGGATCAAACCCCACTCTGAAAGGTAGCAGTGCAGGGGACGCCTGAATATGCAGTATGTGGTGCTGCAGGCAAGTCTGTGACGCCGCATGCTGCATGGCCATGCTCATCTGGACATGGTCTGTGGGTGCACCTACACATGAAATTAAAGTGATGGAATAAACTCTGGAGTAGTTTGAGCTAGATTCTACAGCTCCAAACCACAGCATCTACATGTAAGTCTGAGACAGCAGCTATTTGAGCTGGGGAGGAGCAAGCCCCAAGTACAGCAAAGTACCTTGCCATAAGATAGTACTGTCCTCAACAGTACTATATGGCAGAGTTAATTAGTTTACTGTGCCCTAATTCCAGCACACATGTAGACTGTGGCACTTTACCGTGGAGCTAATTAGTCTACTCCACAGTGAAGCACACATGTAGATGCACCCTATGTGATTAAGATTTCCAGTTCATTTTCTCCAGAATTTGAAAGTGCCTAATTTGTAAGAATATATAGTAATCCAGAGATTAAAAATATTACTCTGAACTGTTCAGATTTTAACTAGATAAGGTCTTAAATTATCAATAGCTTTTAGCATCCTATTAAAAGTCTTTTTATCCTATAGAAAATCCTAAGAGAATAAATCATTTGAAAAAAAAAAAAAAAATCAATGGGATTTTTAGCACCACATCAACATACCTCACTGTGTTTTTGCAGAATTGCCACTATAATAAACATTTCTTTCCCTCAAAGGAGTTATTAAATAAGTCAGATTGAAAAGAATAAAAGAGGGCAATGCGTGTCAGTGTTCTGTGTGGGGCCGCTTTTTTGCAGTCCAACCCTAATAAATTACAGATGTCCAGCAACAGACTTTTCATCTGGAGAAGTTAACACCTTCTTTTGTTTTCTGTTTAAGTAGTCTCAACATGCTGATTAGCAGCCTTTTTCCATGATGTAGAGAACTGAGTATCTGTCTTTGAAGTTTATTTCTAGTTTTAAACTTTATAGTAAGTATAATGAGAATACTTGTAGGAAAACCCACCACTAAGTGAACTAGATAAGTGTATCAAGCTGACCTAGCTAAGCATAGATAATAGTAAGTTGAGTTACCTTTGAAAGTCTTAATGAAACATATAGAACGGAAGTCCTATACTGTACTATAATGTTGAATTAAACCAAATGAGATTTCTACCTCTTCAGGGGATTAAGACAATAACTTACAGAATTTGAGAAGATGAGCCTCACTTGTAACTGACATACATACGTTCATGGTAGTGCTATATGATAATGTTAAAAGTTCCTAAGACTTCTTTAAGTTACTAAATGGAGGGGTTGTATTTCACTCAGATCAAGTAGAATACCATCAAGACAAACAATAAATGTTGTCTTCTTCCACAGGCTGGGATACTCTGAATATGGGAACAACCTCTAAGTTATAAATTCTGTGGGCTGTATATCTCAGTCTGAAAGCTACTACACCTACATCTCCTTTACCTGTAGAAATCCTCCCAAACCCTACTCCATTGACAAGGCCATGAGTATCCCCAAATGACTTTTTTTCCTCCCAATCTTCCTCCTTCCTCTTCTTAGCTGCAGATAACCTCTCTTTAACCCACCTCTTCCCAAGACACATGTGCTGCTTGCCTATGTGGACTGGACACAGATATTTGGCCCTTGAATAGAGGTAAGAAGGCTCTCTGCAGAGGAGTTAGGCCCAGTGGGCTGGTAACTCATGTCATGGTTTGTAAGTCGAAGAGAATACCAGACAGTGCCTCTGTGTAATATCTATCTATTAAGTGTAATATCTATCTAGATGTGGATGGGCTCTATAAGAGGACACCATCATAAACAGATTGTGCCTGATATCAATAAATTTTTCACATGCATTACCCTATTACAAACATTTTCAAATAACATATAATCAATATGGATAAAACTTACTTTATAGGGGAAGATATTAAGTAAGAGTTGCTAGATATCTTGCCCAAAATCTCCAAAAAAGAAAAATCAGTATGAGCAAAGGGGTCAGAATTTGAGGTTTTGATTCATGGGTGATCTACTAAATTTCAGTCTCAAAATTAAGAGTAATTTAATATATGGAACAAAACAACTTATGTGGTATAATCACATAGTACTTTTTCCATAGGAACCCTGCCTCACTCAGAAGAAAGGTTAGTGATCATTTAAGTAATTCCTGACAATTTTGCCTTCTCTTTGCTATACAGTGCCTGGTTTCGTGTCTTACTATGCAGTAATCTAACGTGCCCGGAGAGCCTCTGCTGCCTTTTCTAAAGTGTTTAAAGCAAATAAGAATCTCTCCCCTCCCCTTCCATGCTTAAAAACAAGCTCCTTCCTCTTCCCTCCCATTCCCCCTTCTCTTATCTGCAACTACTGCTTCCCCAGGGTTGGGGAAGCTTCAGAGGTGCTTCTGCCTCCTCCAGCTGGGCTGCACATGGGCTGGGCTCAGCTGAGAACAGCATAGTGGCAGCAGCAGCAATGGGTAGGAGCAATGGGTTCCCCCACACCTTGTCCAGTCCCCCAGGAGCAGGCACAGGGAAGGAAAACCTCCTGGGCATACAAATTGCCGCTGCTGCTTTGGCTGTTCCCAGCTGAGCCCAACCCCCATTCAGACTGGCTGGAGAGGGTAGGAGTGGCTCTGAAACGTCCCCTGGGCAGGGGACATGAGGGAAAGCAGCACCAGCAGGCAGAGAAAGGGGTGGTAGGGAATGGCAGTACTGTTGAACATGCAGGGAAAGGGGTGGGTGTGGGGGGATTCTTATATGCTTTGGAGATTTAAAAGAAGCTGCCATAGGCATGTAATCCAGTGCAAAAGTGTGTGTGGACGGGTGGGGTGCAGCCACACCCTCTTTATGTCCACTCTTGTGTTACATTAATCTCTTAGGAAATAGTATATGTAATAAGCCTCAGTTTAGAATTTGGATTCCTAGTGTAAACAATAAACAGCAACATAATGCAATATTTGAATGTGACAGAGGTAAGTGTGTCTAAAATCTATGAAACCATAAGAATCTGAAGCCAAATTTCCTTTTTTTTTAAAAAATAAATTGCCTAGAATCTAGAAGTTGACTGTTTGCTTAATTATGTTAGGATTTGAACAGTCCAGGAGTTGAGATAAACTAGCTATTCTGAAAAATTGGGAGGGTTACCTTGCCAATACTGTATATACTTAATTTCTGTGATGTCCTCTTAGTTACAATGGCCTTTTTTGGTCCAAATTAGTACTTATATTCTGCAGGAAAAGAACTTGTACAGAACACATCATAAAAACCTGTCTTATACTATCAGTTTTCTGCTAAACACATATCACTGTTAATCCTGATATTCAGATGTTAACATGAGGAAAGAAGAAGAAGAAAATTCTCCTCACCAAAAAAAACAAAAAACAAAAGGAAAAGTTAAACAGACATGATTCAATTGTTAGTGGAGAAAATGGGCAGTTTACTGAGCTTATGCTACTGGAAAATAAAGCATTGCCAACCAAAAGCAAATACCCTTTTAAAGCAAGGATGTCTACAGTGCAAATGTAGTCTGTGGTGTTCTGTAATGCATTTATGGAAAATCCATTCTTATAATTCTGGTAAGAACAATGCTGGGTAGTTGAGAGCAAGGAAGGTACAAGCACAAGCAATTATTAGATCTGTGCGAGTTTGTCTCTCTTGAAAAATATAACATGTACACCAAAATAGATGCAGATCTCAAGATCCTGGCAAGTTGCCAATGAGACACCAAGAGCTGTAAGTTTTGATCAATGCTAGCATTAGGTGTGGGGGCATCAGTTTCTATTTCTCTCCTCAGAGAATCTGATGCTAAGTAATGACTGAAAAGAAGAGTGTTACTGACCTGTGTCCTGGTCCTCCTCGATACCTTGCACCAGGTATTAAGACAGGGTCATCATCGCTATCATCCGTTTCTTGGAAAGCAGCTCCCCTAGTGGATGATTCTTCTTGAGTTGCAAGCCCTGAGGATTCTGGCTGTAGTTGAGGTTCACGGTTTGTGTTATTTGAGTTGGCAGTGGATTCTGTACTTGGTTGACCTGAAATCTCTTGCTCTTCACTTTTTCCACATGAAGGTCCTTCCTCTGGGTTCCTGCTGGTACTTTCAATGTCAGGGCCATTTTCTCCTTCTGTGCTGGTTCCAGGATGCTCAGGTACATCTTTATCTGATAAAGCTAAGAGAATAGTTGGGTCAAACTTAGCCATAACATTAATGGCTACAGCCTGCTTCTGAAGAGATCATAAGTGAACATTTTCTGTTTGAGTAGGATTTAAAAAGTTCTCATTTCCTTTTCAATTAATTACATGTAAAAGGCAGATATGTACCTGCTTCTGCTCTTGCTGCAATTTCATTTGCAGATTTCAACTCCTCAGCACCTGTGACTTCATTTTGTGATTCTTCAGGAATTCCTGTAATTAAATAATTTGATGCTAGATCGTAAGTGTTTCAGTAACAAGAGCATCCACCTACAAATACTCCTACAGAACACTGGAATAGCTAGCCTAATATACTGTTTCTGCTGGCCCAAACCTAAGGCTTCAGAAGAAAGTGGAAGAAACCATAATGCATCTATCTGCATGCCAGTTCTGTATATTAAAGAATGAGGAAACACATTTTCTTGGTCTTTGCTACATCTTGACATTTAATTGGGTAAGTATTTTAGGATGTAATATGCTTTTACTGTGTAAAACAAGATTAAATCACAGATAGTTGTTATTTCCTAAGGTTGTAAAGGTTACTGTATCTTCTTGCATACCACATGCCCCCATGTAAGACAAAGGCATTGAGTTTGGAAGGACAGAACAGAGGGGAAAAAAAGATTTTTTCAATGGCTGTATCAAGCAAAGGCAGAGCCTAATCTTCAGCTCGCTCATCCTCCCTTTCCTGTTCAGGAAAAAGCTACAGTTTTAGAACTTTCACAGCTAAACTTTCAGCAGTTCTTTGGTACTCAGCCAAAAACTGAGATTGTGGCTTCTGCTAAAGGCTGAACTCCATGGGTAGACCTAGGATTTTGAAAAGAGCTAAGCCCACTCTGCAGGGCTGTGAAATAGGAGGAGAGAGACACGGAGTAGCTAACAGACAGTAAAACTGCCATAGAAAGGATAGCGTTATGAGTGGAACATGACTAAATAGAAAGTAGTCCACATACGTGGAGATGTACTCCATCTGTAGAGGCAGATTATAATGAGCAATCAAGTCAATTGACTCCCTCAGCAGTGCCCGAATTGAATGTCACTGATGCTCCTAGACAGCTGGTTTTAAACTTTGGGTGGAGCAGGGTTTTAAGTGGGTGGGATGGCACTACTCCATTCCCACCTCATCCCCTTGAATCTGTCCCTGTTGGACTCTATCCCTCCTCCCATGAAGCTCCTGGAGGGAAAAGAAAAACTTAAACTGTCCTCTTGCTTCTATTCTGGGTAGAAAAATCAGCTTCCCTGCTTAAAAGATACACTTCAATTTTGGAAATTTAATTTTTTGGTGGGAGAAAGGTACATGTGATATACAAGTAAATACAGTAATAAACTTTCCTTTTAGTAAAAGGGAACCTTTAATGATTTGTTTTTTATTTGTAGGCTTTTCTATGGATCTAACCATTTGGTTCAACTGCCACTTTTGGTGCCAAATCACTTTTCTTGGGCTTATAACCTCTCTTATAATCTGCTAATTTACACTGCCTGTTTATTAAACAGATTAAAGTGTGAAAAAGACTGTTTTATATGAAATTATAACAACTGTTTCAGCTCTGAAGACTAAATTTCTCTACTGTGCAAAGCTGCTTCTGGTAACAGTAATACAGGTCCTTCACCTTACCAAAAGTTCCTTAATTCTGGCCTGGGCAAAACACCTTCTCTAGGTAGCAGTAGAAAATGCCGATAACAAATAAGTAGTAAAGGACAAGATGTTTACAGCTAATAAAATATTTTTTTTCATTTACACACTTTTTCATCTGACTATTCTGATTAACACTGTGTTTTTAAAGTTGGTAATTTGTTACTTCCTTGAGTTCTGTTATTCAGTTTGCTTTCTTGAAAACAACAATAGAAATAGTGTTCTATGCAACCACCATTGAGTTCAACAGTAGCTATGAACATCTTAGGAAAGAGGAGTCATTCTCAACCTTTTTAGACTCACAGCACCCCTCGGAAAATGCCAGCTCTTAGTTTTCACTTGTTTTTTTTAAATGAAGAAAAATAATGTAGCTATTCTGTTGTTGCAAAGAACTCAGAAAGACCACAACAGGCCAATATGTTTTTAACACCTACAGATTCTCATTTGAAACCTCTGGGTTTATCATGTGAATTATATTTGCACACCTAGCAGCTAACACTGTGCGGGATCCCATGACACTCTGGTTGAGAATCACTGGTGTAGTCTTGACTATTGTTATAGAAATAACTATGCATCTTACTTGTTTCTTCATTCTCTGGTGTTGACTGTTCTGAGCTTTTTGTTCTTAGAGATTCTTCCTGACTGTCAGGTTTGCAGTGACTCCCACTCCCTCTAGAGCTGGAAGTCGTACTGCTCCTAAAAACAGAACAGACATAAAATGGTTCAGAAACAAGGCATGATCAATGTAGGGATACAGCCCAGTTTCTGGGAGGTTTTTTTGCTGGTTTTTGTTGGGTTTTTTTGGACCCTTACTAAGAAAATGCAATTTAACTGCTCTGGCAAGGACTGCTGCCCACAAGCCATTTTCACAACATTTTTCAAACTTTATTTTTTTTTTATTTTTTGGATTATCACAGCCATCTGCCACTCACCTAAGGCTCTCTGAAAAGCTTTTCCTTGCTCACAGTATCTTGTCCTCCTCCTTCCCCTTTCCCACTAGGTAGGACTCACTCCTCTTGTCTCTCCAACCTACTCTCCCCTCCCCCCCCAACTACAGCACAAACCTAGATCCTACATTCATTCACACCCACCTATGGAAATATATGCCACAATCCTGGCCCTCTCTCAACATGCTTCTCACTACCTCCCTCCTCTGTCCCTTTCAGCACCTCCATTCCTCTTATGTCACATTGGACACATTCAGCAGGGAAGAGGGCAAGCTGTCAGTGATCAGGCTCTCCAGGAAGGGGAAGGGGAGGGTGGACCGAACAAGGGTCACTCCCTGGCTGGAGAGCTCACCTTTGAGGCAACTTCGTAGGTCTGCAGCCACAGGGAGAAGGAGGAGAGCCTGCACCCAGGTGACTCCTCGCCCCAGGACAAGGGGCTCTGGCTCCAGCTCCTGGCTGCCTTCCACCCACTTCACCTGCCTACAGCAGGAGGCAGTGGAGGAGCAGCTGCTGGAGACAGGGGAAGCCAAGCAATCCCCAGGAAGTTGCAGCCACATCCTTGCCAGTAAGCTGTGTATGCTGGCTGGGGCCAGGGCCATCAGTGGGCATGGGCGGAAGTGAGGTATGGGCTGCCCTAGGCAGGAGTGTGCAGAGCTCGGCCCCATGCGGAGCGCCACAAGGGCAACCATGGGCTGGATACAATCAATTGGTAGACCCTATTTTCCCACCCCTGCTGTACGCCCTAGCGTGCTATACTTCTGTAGCAATATAAATGCATGTCCGTAGACTTACTTTCCCCAGAAGCCCTGTCTGCTTCCTCCTTTCCTGAGGACTCTGGACATATTACCAACCTGCCAGTTACTCAGGCCTGTAATGTGGCTGCCATCTTTTTATCTCTGACCCCTCTCTGGGGCCAAGCTTCCAAATGCTTTCCTTCATAGCACCTGTAAGATATGCCTTTCCTATTTTAGAAGGTTAACACACTCATCGTGTTGCATTTTGGTTACTGAAACTTCCTTATGGTCTTCACAAATACAACCATGTCCCAATGACATCCATGCCATGGCGCCAGGGTGCAGGTAGAAACCTTACTTTCCTAACTACCTATTTTGACTTCACATTTTATATTCCTCCATTGGTTCCCCCTCCTATCAGTCAATTAGTGGTGTAATGGGGCGGAGTGGGGAGTAGAGCGATATGGGCAATCACCCTGGGTAGTGAGCACGGGGGCAATAAAAGCACATTGACAGTGTCTCTCATGCCAGTATCATTAACAAGCTACAGAAATGGCAGACTAGATCAGGGCTGTCCAACTGGTGGCCCACAGGCTGCATGCACCCTGTGGCATCCTGCCCAGCTGCCACTCTGCCATTGCTGGTGCAACAGCAAAGGTCAGGGTCTCTAGGTTTCCCCTCCCAAAAGCAGACACCTGCGATAACTTAACAAGTATTTACTAGTCTAACAAAAAAACCCCCAGAAAACAAATCACAATAAAACTGATGTAAACTGAACACGCCCACACACGAACTGACACATTAGCATGAACCCAGAGTAAGGAAACAGACAACAACTTAAAAACAGTTGGAATAAATTCAAATTACCACATATTGGCCATAATATACCATGTATACCATCTTCCTATATTTGTGGTTACCTATCTTTGCTTTTAATCTGGATTATACACTTTCTAGACTAAGGGCACTTTCAGATGTGCTCTGCAAGATGCATAAAAACCTTTGGCTATGGCACAAATGAGATACAATCAAAAACCATAGCACTAACTTAAAAAAATCAAAATCTACAAAAATTTACCATAAATGGTACTTGAGATGTTTCCCTCCTCCACTTAGGCTAAATCAGCGTTTCTCAATCTGTGGGTCGCAACCCAAAAGTGGGTTGTAAGAATATATGAAAGGGTTGCAAACAATCATGAGAAGATGCAGAAAATCATAAATTTTCTCCTTTAAAGGAGAAAATTGTGGGAAACTGTGTGTTTCTGCCTGTAGGCTGGCAGAGTTCCAGCCTGCTAGGGGCTGCTTGTGGCTGCAGGAAGAGGGTGATCAGGTAGGGGGCAACACATGTATGTGCGTGCACATACATGCATGTGGCAGCCAGACGGCATGGACAGCAGCTCCTCACAGGTAAGTATATTGGATGATAGAGGAAGTGGGACATAGATGATGTGTTGGGGAGGGGCAGGCACAGGCAGTGTGTCAGGGGGGCATGCCCCCCTCAGAGTTGTGTGCCCACAACAGGCACAGGGCTGCAGACTGGCTGGACTGGCATAGGGAGGAGCCACCTCTGCAGCCCAGGGGGCAGAGCCCAGTGCAAAAGGGTGGAGCAGGGCAGCAAGACTTGTTGCTGTCACTGGTGGGACCCCCACATAAGTCACGCTGCCAGCAGCATGAGTAACAGATGTGGGGGCTGCTCTGCACTCACCTCCTCCTAGGTTGCAGCTCTACCTCACCACCACAGCCCAGCCACCAGCCCCCTCAGGCCACACCTCTACCCTGGAGGGGAGGCAGGGTGGTGGGCAGTGCAGGCAGCCTGAGGGGGTGGCAGTGCCAGCCAGGCCATGGTGGCAGGGTAGATGCAAGCCCTGGAGCACGAGCGGCTGGCCGTAGGAGCTCCTCATCTATTTCAGAGCACAGGCATATCCTTGGTAGCCACAAGACCGTTATTTTAGCTCATGAATTCTGGGGAATCACTTCATGATGCATTAGGAAGGGGCCACAGCTTCTCCTGAAGTACATAGATTCTGCTTCTCATTTGGCTGGAACTATTGGTGTCCCTGTTTTCTTTTCCTCTTCATGTAGCACATACCCTCTAGAGGAATATGAATTAGTCCCAAGAAAAAACAAGATGCAAACACTTTAAATGCTCATCCTGGACAACTTACACATGGTGAGTGAATCTGAGGAAAATTAACACATACTGAACACTCCCTTTTCTGATGATCTTCTAATAGTTTCATAGTTGGTAGGGCCAGAAGGGACCTAAGCAGATCATCTAGTCCGACCCCCTGCCATGGCAGGAAAGGATGCTGGGGTCAAATGACCCCAGCTAGATGGCTGTCTAGCCTCCTTTTGAAGACCCCCAGGGTAGGGGCGAGCACCACTTCCCTTGGAAGTTGGTTCCAGCTCCTAGCAGCCCTGACAGTGAAGTAGTGCGTCCTGATGTCTAGCCTGAATCTACTCTCAGTCAACTAATGGCCATTATTCCTTGTTACTCCCAGTAGTGCTCGGGGGAACAGGGACTCTCCCATAACCTGCTGGTCTCCCTTGCCAAGTTTGTAGGCAGCCACCAAATCCCCTCAGCCTTCTCTTGTGGAGGCTGAACAGGTTCAGGTCCTGTAGCCTCTCCTCGTAGGGCCTGCCCTGCTGCCCCCTAATCATGCGAGTGGCCCTCCTTTGGACCCTCTTCATGCTGGCCACATCCCTCCTGAAGTGCGGCGCCCAGAACTGGATGCAGTACTCCAACTGCAGCCTGACCAATGTCACACAGAGGGGGAGGATCACCTCCTTGGACCTGCTCATGATGCATCTGTGGATGCATGACAAAGTGCGATTAGCCTTCCTGACCGCGTCCCCACATTGGCGGCCCATGTTCATCTTGGAATCAACAGTGATTTCAAGATCCTTTTCTGCCTCTGCGCTGACGAGAGGGGAGTTCCCCAGCCTGTAGGTATGCTGCTGGTTCTTCCTCCCCAGGTGCAACACCTTGCACTTGTCCGTATTGAAACCCATCCTATTCTCATCCGCCCACCTCTGTAACCTGTCGAGATCTAGTTGTAGCGTGTCCCTCTCTTCTAGCATGCTCACTTCTCCCCACATCTTAGTGTCATCTGCAAACTTGAACAAGGTGCTTTTCACCACCTCGTCCAATTCGCCGATGAAGATATTGAACAGTGCAGGCCTGAGGACTGAGCCCTGGGGGACCCCACTGCTCACATCTCTCCAGGTCAAAAATGACCTGTCCACCACCACTCTCTGGGTGTGGCCCTCCAGCCAATTTGCAACCCATCTGCCTGTGTAGGCGTTGACACCATAGACACCTAATTTTTTAATGAGAATGGGGTGAGAGACAGTGTCGAAGGCCTTCCTAAAGTCCAGGAAAACTACATCCACCACGACACCTGCGTCCAAGGCTTTTGTGACCTGGTCATAGAAGGCCACCAGGTTGGTCTGACAGGACCTGCCTCTAATGAACCCATGTTGATTGCCCCTAAGCATAAACTCCCCTGCTGGCCCCTCGCAGATGTGCTCCTGGATAATTTTCTCAAAGAGCTTCCCCAGGACCAAGGTAAAACTAGCGGGCCTATAGTTTCCTGGGTCCTCTTTCCTCCCTTTTTTGAAAATGGGGATCACATTAGCCCTTTTCCAGTCATCAGGCACCTTGCCAGAGCACCATGAGTGCTCGTAAAGCTGTGCCAGGTGTCCTGCAATGACCTCTGCCAATTCCCTAAACACTCTGGGGTGGAGATCGTCAGGACCTGCTGATTTGAACACATCTAGTCCCTCCAGAAGTTCCCTGACTAGGTCCTCAGTGACCCTGGGCCTGGCTGCGCCTCCCCTGTATCCGTCGGGGATCCCGGGGGGGGGGGGGGGGAATGTCCCTGTCCCTGTCCCTGCTCAGAAAAATGGACGCAAAGAATCTGTTAAAGAGGTTAGCTTTGTCATCTGGTGCTACCACCAGATTACCAAGCATGTCCTGCAGAGGCCCCATGTTACATGGTACCTTCTTTTTACCCGCTATGTATTTAAAAAAGGACTTCTTGTTATCTTTCATCTGGGTCACTATTCCCAGCTCCATCTCGTCCTTGGCCTTCCTAATAGCCCCCCTACAATCTCGAGCCAAGGAGGTATAATCCTCCTTGGTGATGGCCCCTCCCTTCCATTGAGTGTAAGCCTCCTTTTTGGCTATGAGGCATTCATGAATGCTTTTGGTGAGCCATGGGGGCTTTTGAGCACTCTTGCCCCCTTTGATCCATGTGGGGATTGTCACGCTTTGGGCTAGACTAAAGAAATATGGAGTATCAAATACTTCTGTTTTTCTTTGGGCTTTCACAGCCTCCTCCTACTTATCCTCCATGGCAGGATAAGACAATTATCCATGGGAAATGCGTTATGAAAAAAGGTCTTGCATTAAGGGCAGCATCCAGCATACACATTCAGCTATGTTCAAGAACTACTTAAAAATTCTGTCCCATCTGAAAGACAAGAAAAAACTGGAGAATCTCCAGAAAACCGATAAAAAATAAAATGAATATCAGATTCACTTGTTTAAAAAAAAAAAAAGGCTACACAACAAAACAGGAAAAAACCAGGAAAGAACATTTGAGTGCAAGAGAGAAGTTTCTTTTGCTTTTTCCAGTAGCCTTTCAGAGATGCATGCTTTCAGAACAGTAGCCTCCATCAACAGGTCTTAAAGATACTTACCCCATCTGACAACTCAGGCTGCTTGCAGATGTTTAACTTCCCCCCGCCCCCCTCCCAAAAACCGTGCTTTACCAGAAGCAGCAGCACATTACTTCGACCCAGCTCTGCAGCATCTGTATAGATCAGGAACTTCAGCAGACTTTTTGGCACTTTTATCTAAAGCTGAGTCAATCAGCAATTAGATAAAAGCACCTAAAAAGCCCTACTAAAATGCCCAATCTATACAGATGTCAGGCAAGCTGGCTCCAACTAATGCGCTGCCTCTTATGGGCATGTGCTGTGCTCGGCACAGGGGTGCACTGAGTTTATATTGAAGAGCCATTTAAAAAAAAAAATGTAATGTCTGTAAGCAACCTTAGTTCTTCTACCATGTGGCCCCAAAAGTAGAAACTCTCTTGTAACAGATTGGTAGTAGATAAGCTTTTTGCATGAGAAGCCAAGGATTTTGACTCCTATATAATAGGGATGTGCGAAGCTTCAGTTGCTGATTCAATTCGGAGGAGATTTGGCCCAATTCGGCAGCCAAATCTCTGAACCCGAATCAAATCAGGAGACCCTTTAATCTCTCTGAATAGAATTGGAACCCACTGAATCATTTCAGAGAGATTTGGAGAATTTCGACAATTCGGCCATAGACACAGCTTTATGTTTTTTCTATGTACCTCAAGGTACCAGGTGCGGCTCGTGAACGCTGAGATGGTGGGGCGGATGGAATGTCCCATGGGAGGCACAGGTGGGGTCCCCCACACACTCAGCAGCAGACTCAGAAGTGGACCAGAACTTCTGGTCCACTTCCAGGGCCGCCGCTGAGTGCACAGGGATGCACCCCACCACGGTCCCGTGGGACACTCCATCCGCCCCACCATCTCAGCGTTCACGAGCCACGCCTGGTACCTTGAGGCGCATAGAAAAAACATATAAAGCTGTGTCTATGGCCAAATCCTCCGAATCAAATCTTCAATTCAGCTGAATTTGAACTGGGACAGTGATCTGAATCAGCGAATCAAATCACTGTCCCCTGAATCGGGCCAAATCCAAATTGAATACTGCCCACTTCGCACACCTCTACTATATAATCAAAGAGACTACCTGAGAGCAAGCTGGAGTCTATTCGTTTTCATCCATCACCAAATGTCAGCCTAAGTCAAACTACCACAGGTGATTATGTAAAAGGAAGAAATTGTTCAACTGGATTTGCAGATGCCAGATGGTGTTTATGATGTTGGTAGTAAGAAAAAACCCTGTAAACCAAGCACATTTGATGTGGAATCTCTGGGAAAAACAAATACATATCTCCTTATGTCATTTTCAAAAATCACTCTTCCCATGAGCAGAAATTTGAGTCTGAGTTTTGTAGTGTGCTTTGGCCAGTTTAAAAGAAGATAGATTTTTAATGTTATTTATGTGATGTAACAATGGTATCACACACGTCATCACATAACAATGGTATCACACCCGTCACACAACAGACGGTAGTTTTGTTACCACAATAATTTAGTACATAAAACAGCATTAGTCATTGAAATTAACAAAAATTCTAGTGTTCTGCACTTGCTGCAGGACTTGCACATTCTAAAACCATTCAACAAAAAAATGTCAAAAACTGCAAGTGTAGACTCAGTTAAAGATCTAACAGAAGCCGACAAAATGGGATATTAGCTTAAGCAACATGCAAAATTAAGGTCGCTATGGCCGTGTCCAGATGTGCATGGACATCTGGTTCCCTGGGGACAACTAGTGGCAGCGCACCTTGTGTCACCGTTAGCTGTCCCTGGAAAACTCAAGTTATTCCAGGAGATTTTTTCTTCCAACATGATGCAATGTCATTAATAGGAGAACACCAATATAGATTTTTTGGGCCAATACTGATGGCCAAATTTTAACAAGCTGTAATGTCCGATACCAATCTGATTACCGATACGCAGCCCAGCAGCTTGGAAAGCAGAGTCTGGCCAGCAAGTCTGTTGTGGGGGAAGGGGAGAGATAAGGGGCATGCAGATTGAGGTCCCTGCAGTGAGGGAGGGAGTGGGCTAGGGCTGGAGCAGGGGCAAGCGCTGCACAGAACACAGCCACGAGCAGCTCGTCCGGGGGGCATGAGGAGGGAGTGGTGTCTCCCGCCACTTTGCAAACCTGGGAAGGGTATGGGGGGCATGTGTTGCCGGGTCTGCATGCAGGGTGAGGGCAGGCTGCTGCTGGGGACTGGGGACTGGGGCTGGTGCCAGGCTCCTCCTGGCAGGGGGCTGGGCTGGCCCATTGCAGCACCACTACTGCCTGCCCTGAGTACAGCCCCAGCCCAACCCTCCTTCGATACGGTATCCCACCCCATACTGGTGAACAAGTTAAGAGGCTGTGACTTGGATGACTACACAGTCCGGTGGGTGGCGAATTGGCTGGAGGGTCGCATCCAGAGAGTCGTGGTGGATGGGTCGGCTTCGACCTGGAAGGGTGTGGGCAGCAGGGTCCCACAGGGCTCGATACTCTTTAATGTCTTCATCAGTGACTTGGACGAGGGAGTGAAATGCACTCTGTCCAAGTTTGCAGATGACACAAAGCTATGGGGAGATGTGGACACGCCGGAAGGCAGGGAACAGCTGCAGGCAGACCTGGACAGGTTCGACAAGTGGGCAGAAAACAACAGGATGCAGTTCAACAAGGAGAAATGCAAAGTGCTGCACCTAGGGAGGAAAAATGTCCAGCACACCTACAGCCTAGGAAAGGACCTGCTGGGTGGCACAGAGGTAGAAAGGGATCTTGGAGTCCTAGTGAACTCCAAGATGAACATGAGTTGGCAGTGTGACGAAGCCATCAAAAAAGCCAATGGCACTTTATCGTGCATCAGCAGATGCATGACGAATCGGTCCAAGGAGGTGATACTTCCCCTCTATCGGGCGCTGGTCAGACCGCAGTTGGAGTACTGCGTGCAATTCTGGGCGCCACACTTCAAGAAGGATGCGGATAACCTGGAGAGGGTACAGAGAAGGGTCAGTCGTATGGTTAAGGGCCTGCAGACCAAGCCCTATGAGGAGAGACTAGAGAAACTGGACCTTTTCAGCCTCCGCAAGAGAAGGTTGAGAGGCGACCTTGTGGCTGCCTATAAGTTCATCACGGGGGCACAGAAGGGAATTGGTGAGGATTTATTCACCAAGGCGCCCCCAGGGGTTACAAGAAACAATGGCCACAAGCTAGCAGAGAGCAGATTTAGACTAGACATTAGGAAGAACTTCTTCACAGTTCGAGTGGCCAAGGTCTGGAACGGGCTCCCAAGGGAGGTGGTGCTCTCCCCTACCCTGGGGGTCTTCAAGAGGAGGTTAGACGAGTATCTAGCTGGGGTCATCTAGACCCAGCACTCTTTCCTGCTTATGCAGGGGGTCGGACTCGATGATCTATTGAGGTCCTTTCCAAGCCTAACATCTATGAATCTATGAATCTCCTGCCAGTAAGAGTCTGGAGCCACTCCCAGACCCAGCCTGCAGCAGCAGCCCACCCTTGCCCCGGCACCCCCAAAGTCCTTCTGGGGTGTGTGTAGCACATCCAGAGGCACCGCCCATGCCCTCCTGGGGTGCATGTAGCAGCAGAAGCTCCTCACCCCCCCACTTCAGCGACCTGCTTGCAGCTCCACCCTGTGCCCTGCCCCAGCTGCGCAGCACCTGCCCCGGCCTCACTCCCTCCCTTACTACTGGGGCCTCGATTTATCCCCCCCACCATGTCGCCTCCCTCACAACAGACTTACCAGCTGGACCTGGATGCTCTCCATGCTGCCAGGCTGTGCTCCTGATCTCCTGCATGCTGCATTGTGGCTGCGCACATGCACGGGGCATTTATTGGCTGTTCAACCCATTCAAAATATCTATCTCCTGGATTACTTTCAATAGTCACCGGGAGATCGATGCCAATTCCAGTAGACTCCCAGCCAATCCGGGAGGGTTGGCAACCCTATAGGAAAGACCTGCACCACGCAGACTCTGGTGCACAGCAAGTCACCATGGGTGAAGTAGAGGAGGCTGGAGCCAGCACTGGGCTGGCCCCAGCAACCTTACCTGGAGTCCTAAGGGCCTCCCAGGGCTGCAGCAGCGGTGATCCTGCTGTGTGAAGCTTGGCCAGCAATGAAATGCAGCTCCAGCTGGCCAGGAGCCAACTTTGTGTGGCGCGTGCTACCACCATGTGCACCAATCTGCTTTTTTTCCTGTGATTTTTTTTGACCCCTGGATATTCAGGGGTTAAAAAAAACCTTCTGCACTGCTTCCCTGCAGCAAGGAGAACTGAACGTGTGGTATGTGGTGCTGTATGGGTGCAGCCAGTATGGCTATCAGTACACCACAGACATTGGATACCAGTCAAAAACCCAATACCATTGGGCACTTGAGTCATCAAAAAATACCGGATCAGCTGACGAGTCATATATTGTCAAATAATGGTAAAATATTTTAAGCATGAATTGATTACAACAGTGAAGAGAGAGACTTGAATTTTCAGTTAAGTTAGATACTTTTACTTAAAAAAAAGTTAGTTAATAGTTATTGCAAAATTCTAAAAAACAGTAAAGAATTGTTGTAACAATCCATGTTAGGCAAGTAGGAATGTGAATGACATTAAAGACTGAACAATTCTTCTTTTTCTTGACTTGACTCCTAAAGCCTCAGGCCTGAACTGTTGCCAACAAAACTTAAACAGAAACAAAACACACTTAGCAGTAGGGGTGTGCAAAATGGGCCGTATTCGATTTGAATTTGGCCTGAATAAGGGACAGTGATTAGATTCATTGATTCAGATCACTGTTCCCAATTCAATTTAGCCGAATCCGAATCTGAAGATTTGATGCTAATTCAGAGAATCAACGATTTAGCCATAGACACAACTTTAAATATTTTTCTACACAGCTCGAGGTACCAGGCACAGCTCGTGAACGCTGCGATGCTGGGGCGGATGGAGCATCCCACAGGAGCATGAGGGGGCCCCCCACGAGCTCAGCAATGAACCCGGAAGTGGACCGGAAGTGCTTCCAGTCCACTTTCAGGTCTCCTGCCGAGCACGCAGGGGGAAGAGGGGGCCACATGCCCCCGGCTCACCATTGGCTGTGGGAGGACCCGAGGTCCCCCCACCAGACCCAGGAGGCACCAGTTGCCAAGCTGGGGGAGCACGGGGTCCCCCAGTGCACTCCCTGGCAGACCCGGAAGTAGACCAGAAGTGCTTCTGCTCCACTTTCCAGGTCTGCTGCCAAGCATGCTGGGAAGCACACCCCACTCTTGTGGGATGCTTCACCTGCCCCAGCATCTTAGCATTCACTAGCCTCCTGGTACCTTGAGGTATGTAGGAAAAAAAATCTAAAGCTGTGTCTATGTCTGAATCATCAAATTTTTCCGAATCTCTCCGAATCAATTCAGAGGGTTCCAATTCGATTCAGAGAGATTAAAGGGTCTCCTGATTTGATTTGGATTCAGAGATTCAGCCACCAAATCAAATCAGGGACCGAAGCTTCACACAGCCCTACTTAGCAGCTATAAAAGACATAGTCAGTTTTTAAAGTTTAGTTAGTTTTGGTTTTTTTATGCTGCTTTGTTTTTTATTTTTACTATGCTGCTGGTGTAGTCTCCTGACCCTGCTAACAGATGACGCTATCATACTATAAAAAAAGGCAGGCCACCACATATACAAGGGCATTTCTTGGCTTTATAGAATATTTGACAATTTTTGACTGAGGTCAAATAATAAGCAGTCAACTGACATGATTTGACTGGTGAATCAACTAGCTTGCCAACCCTAGTTCAGAGTGAACTTGGTATCTTTCCAAGGTGCTGTGCTGAGCTGGGTAGACATCAACCCACATTTCTACTTAGGTTTTACTAATCACATCCATCACAAAAGGTTTCTCAGGTGTATAGTCCAAACCCACAGAAGCTTCACCGAAGTCAACCGTACCCCCATGCAGATATTAGAGTCAGGAGTCAAGTGCTTAGGGGAATGAGTTTCAAACTATTACAGGGTAGAGTTTGTGCATTGTATTTAAGCTACAGTTTTTAAGGAAGGTTATACTTTTTTTCTCATTTAAATGAATAAGAGCTGGCAGTGAGTACTCAATGTTGTTCATTTTTCTTTAAACAATAATAATTTTTAAAATTAGCCTGCCTGTTGCCAGCATAGAAAAGGACATGTTGTTTGCCTGGAAGACATTCAGATACTAGTGATGGACAAGTATATACAACATTAGATCTGGCCAGTTACAGAGAATGGATTTGAAGTCTGCTGAAGTAGTGCAGCAGGAACCGAAGCAACTTCTAGAGCCTGCCACCAGGATGGAGGAAACGATGGCTGTAGTGCCAGTCATTTTCAAAAGAAATGGTAATGGATTTCTCTCACATGGATTTATCTACACTACAGTATCCAATCACTTCACAGTCTTTAAATATATTTTTCCTCATGGCACTGTCAGAAGGCCCCAATTTTGGATAGGGGGGTGATGGTGGTAGAGGCGACCATAATTTTTCAGAAGTTGCATAGAATCGATTCTATCTTCACAGGTTAGTCTAAGATTGAGCCAATAAGTGAACAGACATTCACTTCTAATTCCAGAAATGCAGCCCATGCTTGCAGGGGCCCAGACCAGAAGCTGGGAGGGTGCTAGAGCACACCTCCCCCCTTGGCTGGAGCAGACAAGCTTGAGCTAAGGCTAGCCCACCCACACTGTGAGGAAGGGTTGCAGAAGAAGTGCAAAGCATCCTGGGATGCTGGTGGACTGTCAATTAACTGAAATCTAGAGGGGATCTGGGACAGAAGTTTAATAAACCAATTTAACTTAAATCTGTTAAATCTGATATTGCATCCATCCAGGTTCATCTTAAACTGGTTTCAGCCATTTTGAAAGAGGTTTATGTGTAGTGAATTTCTGTTTTGTTACAAATCTGAACCAGTTTCTGATCACTTATATGGTTTGTGTGTAACTTCTGTACCTAGCCTATCAAATCATCTTTCAGTTAACTTCATTTTTCTTTTTCTTACAAAGTTTTAGATTGCTGAGTACCAAGAAAAGAAAAAACAACTATGAGGTTCTCTCCCCCCAGGTTTTAAATGACTTTTCTTAAATCTGAGCAGGCTTGATTGATATATATCCCAAGAGTATATTTTTTCCTGAAGTATTTTAAGATTTGCGTCAAAACTACTGAAGATGATCCACATATTGAAGATTACTATAATTATTGTTAAAACTATTTATCAAAATTCACAACCAAAATGTTTCTGCAGTTGTCTGCTCAGAAACTTTATTTAGCTCAAAAAAATCAAATCCATGTTATTTTAATACTGATGTTCTTTGAGAGCTCACCTACACGGTGTTAATAATAGCCATGTTTTTTCTTACTTTCTATCTATTCTTTTTAACCAAAATCTTTAAACACAGGAAAAGAAATACTGCCTACTTCTTAGCATTCTTATTACAACTGTATGAAAACAGAACAAATAAAATAAGTTATTCTTAAGGAGATGGTCACTATCACAGTAATATAGCAAAACTGTGAAACAGGAGGAAGCAAGTGGTAATAAAACTTTGAAAGAATAAAACCACATAATTGATATTAAAATATGAAAAACTCTGTCAACCAAACCCCTCCCCACAAAAAAACCCCACCACCCTTCTTACCACTCATCAGTAAAGTCCAATTTTATTGTGCTTGTAGTTGTTCCTTCTGTACTGTAGTGCAAACTTAAAACTGGTTCACCTGTTCCTGTGCGTGGCTTTTCACTCTCTGTAACAAGGTTAATAAGGTTTGAATAGTGTCAGTATTTAACATAGAACGTTTATATTTGTAAAGATAGTTCTATCATTCATTTAACAAAACCAAACATGGCTGGCTCCAGTAAAATCTATTCAGAAGTCACATACAGCCCAAACAAGTTAAACATTTCATACTGATCACACCAAATCCACACTTTGCAAAGGTTAGGGTTCAGCCCATAATTAACTATTTATATTCACGCCAACTAATGAGGGATATGCTCTCCTTAGAGCATATGAGATTCTCACTGACATGCATAGGAACCATAAACACAAAGTAATAATTTGGTTCTCTGCGAAAAGAATCAATGTGTATGTAATGCACAAACAGCAGGAATTAACAATATGCATTTTCAGCAGTGGTAGTCAACATCTGCCTGAAGTGAGAACATATTTCAGAAAGATTGTGGGTGACAGTCAGTACTCTGGACAAATGTGACCCATTCCATTTCTTTTGTGTTATGAATGGAAACCAGACAAATGTCCTGAACTTACAAATGCCCTTACAGAGTTTTGTTAAGTCAGATGAGGGACATAAAATTTTGTTTTACATGGTAAAAGTGGATGGGGAAAGAACTTTCAAACTTCAGCAATAGGAGAAATCCACATTGGGAAAGAACAAACACCAGACCACAGGAGTTCTGAACTTTGATGAATAGAATTAACAGATCATGGGGCAATGGTGGAATGGACTCAATGACAAACATCATCACATTCTTTCCTGAAGGATGTTCACGGCCAGTAGATCCATCTATACCATAGTCCTCCTCACCAAAAAACTTAAGATTGCAATTGTCAATGTCTGCTACTAAAGGTCAGAGTGATTAGCATCAGATACAAACTTGCTTGAAAGTTGCATTTTTTTGCTCTGGACCGAGCCCAGGAGGAGAATTCTGGATTTCCACACCCCAAATACATCTCATCAATAGTCTACCTGAGGCCTGGCTATACCATATACATATCCTGGTATAATTTACATCCGTTTGTAAGTTACCAATGTAAGTCATGCCAGGATCATGAACAGAGAGGCACGCAGCTCTCCCAGGGTAGCTGTAAGCAACAGGGGTCACAATACCACCTAGTGGCAAAGCACAGTAATAGCTTGTCTATCTTTGGCATGTGGCTATTGAGGAATGACAGTAGACAGTCAACTTAAACCAGTGTTACTTACACCAGTTGAATTTTACCCAATTCTTTTGGTAATGTCAAACCAAATAAGTAAAGTTATTCCAGTTTTATGACCTGCCTTGCTTGTCTGCTCCTTTCTACATCAGTAATGCTGATTATACTGGTATAAGCATGCCTGTTCAGGCCCTGACCCCACCCTTGCATAAAAAAGGAAATTTTAGTCATGATTTGCTATTGATATAGTATTCATATGCTATTTCTTAAGGATCAATGTGCTGTTCCCTACTGTTGGTACTGAAGTTTAAAAAAAAATAAATAAAACCCCCATCTTCCTCACAAAAAAGATTTTTTTTTTTTGCTTAAGGTTATGGTTTCATAATAAGATCAAGTCTCTAACTTTATGAGTTATTTCCATAATGTAAAAGACTCACAATAAATGTTAAATTTTGCCCACTGAAGTAAATTACATTTCTCTATATAATTATAGGGTCAAACTGTGTCTTCACAGTGCCACTGCAAAATCTAAAAGAATAGCTAAGCTTATGTGATAGAAAAATTCCAGTTTTAAAACACATCTCTCTCTCCTAATAAAGATAACAAAATGAAAAACAAATGGAAGGAAAATGGACATGATTAAATATGCCATTTTAAAAGCATTCTCCAGATCAAAAGTCCTCTTTTAAGACAAAGATCCAACTGATAACCATAGTGTTAACATCCAAAGACTCCTGTAATGTAAATAATCACCTGCTTTTTTTTAATAAACTCTCAGCATGAAAAGCTATCTGTTGCTTCTTGTTGATTGATAAATGCATACTGAGCATTAAATACTTTGTCATTCAAACTATAATACTTCACACAAAGGAGATAAATCTTGCATCCCTATTTATCCCAAGATTTATTTTAGATTACCAAATAAACCAGTGTCAGAACTGGAAACAGAACCCCACAGATAATGACTACTTCCTGGTATCAAATATGTCTACACCTTTTTACTTCACTGCCCTCTAGACAGCCGAGTTAGTCATGTTAGGTTGGTTACTGGGAACGTGCAAACCTGATCATAAATGCTTTGTTAGCAATGTCACCTCAAATCCTACAGGGTGAAATTAACACAGAATGATAAATTAAAAGTTTAAGAAGGATGACCGCTCTTGCTTTTCCAACCTGAACTTCTGTAATTTAAATCCAATGGTTAAATATGCAACTAACTGCATAATAATGCAGTTTAACAGAACAGTTAAAACTCTGACATGATTAGCTACAGACTAATTTATTTTGTAATTATTCTAAAGATACTTCAAAATCTCTCTCAATACATGCATAAATAACTTGAAGAAACTATACAGTGCAAAGGCATATCAGGCTTACTGAAACAATTCCACAACTAGATACTTATATACGACTTCCTTTAAAGTCAATAGGAGCCATAAACGAATACATCTGAGAGCATAATTTGCCTCTGAAAACTCATGGATGTATAAACTATTGACTGATGGAAATCAAGCAGGGTATCAGGGCAACAATCGTTTGATATTAAGAATGTTAAATGTGTATCTTAAGCACAATTAAAAGATAAAAAAAATTAAGAAGCAGGGACATATGAAGTATACGTTTACAAAACTGTTTTTAAAGGGGTATCCTGTTTTGTATAAGCCATTATGACAATTACACACAAGCCTCACTATAGTAGCTATGCATAAGAGGTATTCAGAGTGGAGGTCCTGGCTGTTTTAAAAATAAAGGCTTCAGTTGCCCTATCCTGTCAAGGTAGAAGAGAAATCTGGTCAAACAAATGGTTTTACTGCTCCTGAAATCAAACTCATCACAGACTGAATAAGAACAAGAAAACAATATGGTTAGATTTTGAGTGAAAATTAGTACTTTTTTGCTTTAAAATGTACATATTTCAAGTTCATGGCAACTTGTCAGTACCTGCCCTTTGTATCACACCCCTATTCTGATGCACAAAGTGGTAAGCAAATCAAAACATAGGAAAGTTTGCAACAGTAGGAATCAAAAAGGAGCTTATGGAATCTTTATCCCCCAACCCATAAAAGCCAGGCCAATGAGAGACAACATGTTTCAGAAGTCAGAACAGGAATGGAAAGATGATTTACTATTTTGAATAGAATACAATACAAGCCATAAAATAATCACAAAGCAATGTCCTGATCTTGCTTTGCAATGCTTGCCTCAGTGCAAAAATCATCACTACTGGTGACCCATAAAGCGGCCACCATATCCTGCTGCACAGAACTGAGCGAAACTATGGCCTGTGTTACGAACCTCAGGCTAGGTCATATGAATGATTCTTTTTGACCTTAGAAACTATTCCAGGATATTCCAGGTACCTGTCCTACTCCATTTGACTGCTGTAGTGACTTCTAACTCTTCAAGACTTGAGTGCACAAAGACATTGCTTCAAGTAAATTATATAGGCAGCTATAATAACAACTATCACAACCAGCTTTAAAGTGGAATTAGTAACTGTTTGGAGAAAAAAGTTTAGAGAAAAGTAACTGATAAAATAGTGGTAAACTTTCAGTAGATACTTCCTGGCTACCTTCCAATATATCATCTTAGATTTTAAAAGTTTTGTAACATTAACTCCAAATTGGATTTGATTCAATTTTTAAACAAATGTTAATGATATAAAATTAAAACTAAAATCATGAGGAACAGACAGGTCAAGAGGTTGGTAATGAGGTATTGAAATATGGGTAAGTCCACATTGCTAATGAAAGCTGTGTGGGTGCTATGTGTTATAAATTAATTCGTTCCCGTCTGGTACTTAAATGACCAGCGTCTACAACAGAAAATTGATCGAGCACAGAGTATTTTCCAATCACAATAATAATTTTCAGGAAGAATAAAGAAAGAACGGACAGGGGAAATGTACTATATAGCCACAACCCTAACTGATTCACCCAAGCAGGACATTAGTGAGGAAGCTATGCTGTTGAAATTAAATAGTGAATTTCTATCTCCAAAGCTAATAACCTATGCAGAAGCACTAACAAATTAAGTTACAGGGAGCCAGTGAGTGCTGCAAATTCCTTGGAAAGTACTCTGAAGAAATAACCATATCAGAAAAGCTGTCCTAGGTGTGATTTCAGCATATATGACAAATGGTAGTATCAGACATTTACCAAATTATTTCACAAATTACCAAATTATTACTTCCTTGCAATAGGAAAGTATACTCTAGGGCAAAGTCCACTTTCCAGTTGCTGTTATACAAAAAAGTGAATTTTTGTTCCTTTTCTATTTAGAAATATTTAATTTTATTCACAATTCTATGCATAAAGAGCAAGAGAAAAAACTCAAAATCCATTTATATTCTCATAAAATTGAATCTGTGCACATCAAATTAATAAAAAATAAAGCTTTGCACTGCAAAATGTTCAGAATGCTGAGGCACATCTGTACTTTGCCTAGCTAAAAGTTAGAAGCTAAAGACTCTGCCATCTGCTAGGAAGCAGTACTTTGAATAAATCTGCATGTAAATTAAAGGTAACCTGTAAAATGTTGTACTGAAAATGTAAAACTGTTTGTGTACTAAGAAAGAAAGAAGCATAAAGCTTTAAAACTATGATTAGTAATGCATTTTAATGGAGTCTGAGATAATCACTCACTCATATCCTGAGAAATATGAAGCCTTCCTGGCTTCAGACCACCCTTCATTCTAGTTGCCACGCAGTCTGCATCATAATTAAGAGCTGCTCAGAGAAGCTTCAATGCAGTATTTTTTCCATCAGAAAATAAAGATGTCTTCAAAACCATAGCTTCAGGAGCAACCGTTTGGACAGAAAGGATTCCTGAAGCCAAGATGGTCAAAACCAGAGACTCTCCCCAGAGCAGCCAATGGCCCCAAAGTTAGGGGATGCTTTCAAGTCTTCTCTGCTCGATTCAGAGCAAGAATCTGAACCTCATACTCCCCTATTCCAGTTGAACTACTGAGTTCGTTTCTCTTACTTCTCTATGGCCAATAGATATTTTATTAGTTATTTATACACAGTGGATCAGCTCCAGCAGAGCAGATGGACTGAGGCAGAGAGAGAGATGTTATACAGAGTAGTGATTAGGGCACTTGCGTGGAATGTAGGAGACGATGGTTCAAGTCTCTTCTCCAATGAATATTTATTATTCAAAGTGGAACAGCTCCAACAGAAGAGACTGGGTGATATGGCACTCCCAAAAAAGCTCACTGCCTAATGGGTAGGGTGCTCATCTCTAACATGGGAGACTAAGTTTCTTGTCTGAATCATACAGAGTAGTCTCCTGCAGGGTAGGTGGGCAGGTAAGCTTTTCATGAAAAACAATTCAAAACGTTTTGGATCCATTTGGATGCAGAACAAAAAAAATGGAAATCATGAAACACTTTTCAAGATGAGAGAATCATTTCTCATCCGTCTCTCCTGATGATCTTCACACGTTCAGTTTCATACTCAACCTTTACCCACCTAGCCTCATGGAAGTCAACAGAGAATCAGGAGTGCCCACTCCAGAGGTACAACTGTAAGTATGCTTTCTTTGAATGGAAGAGGTTCAAAACTATGACGAATTTCAGGGGACAGGAGTAAGTTCTACACAAAGACTCTCCACCACAAAATCATCAGCAACAGCTGACTTCAGAGGTAATAGGAGAAACCCTGTACACTGGAAAATATTACCGCCCCTGACACACATTACATTTAAGAAACAATTAACAGGCTAACTGTGCTTTAAATAGTAAATGGGCAGCTATGCAACTCAATTTAAGACATAATAATGCAGTAAATGAGTCACAACGTGGCTTATTCACATAGAAAAAAAAACTTTCTGGCTTGTTTGTATCATGCTTTAGACTGAACATGAGATCAAGACCTGCAAAACTCTATGTGCTGCCTGTGTGCAGCAGCCCCATGCCAGGCTGACCAAGACCTGTCAAAATCACATGTGCCTCAGCTGGGCAGCACACACTGTTTTATAGAGCCTTACATGCAGAACTACTTGTCAGCTGGGGCTAGGGACTGGCTAGGTTCCCGGCTGGAACTGACAATCAGCTGAATGGGTTTGTCTTGCTGAAGCAAGTAATGCACAATAGCGATCAAATCCCCAATCCCACAACTGTGTGTCCTGCATGTCCCACAATTGCATGTGGCATGGAAGGACATGCAGTTGTTGGGATCAAGAATTGGATCCCATTACATCTTAAAGTGAATGTCTGTCAGGGGCCCAGGTGCAGCTGTCCGTCAGTAAAAGGCTCAGTAAGTGCTTTGGTTAGGAGAAGAACTGAAACCAAACAAGGATTCAATATTAGTCAGTTCCAGTAATCAATCCATTATCCAAGTGTCCTAATTTTTATCCAGTTTTAGGTATACTGTTCAATCAGAGAGTATAATGCACTCTTACTGGATAAGGAGTTTTTCAAAGCCCCTGTTTTTCAAACCCACACTTTATAAGACTTGTAAAATTTTGGAAATCCACTGCCCAGAATGGTCTAGAAACTGGAAGAAGGGCAAGGGAGAGGGCTAGGGTTAGATCTTTTGTGTCTATCCCCACCCTCCCTTCCCTCCCCAGTTAAGAAGTAATGTATTGGCACAGGATGGGTACGCACAGTCACCCCCCAGATTTAGCGAGTGCCTCCTCTTACACAGTTCCCAAAGCATTTTGCAACAAGCGTAATGCCTGAGAAAGCTTCTGGGTGCGTACAGCACTTCTTTACCTTTCCATACCTGCCAGTTCAAGCAGTAGTTTAAAGCCACAATGCTGCTTTTAAACTAATGTATACCTTGCATAGTGTCCATCTGCTACTGAACTGCAGCCACTACTGAGGTGAAACACCAAGTGAAGACTATCATAATCCACCTGAAGTCTCAAGATTATATGTATGTAGACAATATTCAACAACCCACAGGAGAATGTGGTTAGAATAGTAGCTGTTTAAGCATATGGTTACAATACATATCATGATATCTTTACAGACCAGAACTGGTAATAAGAAATGGTGATGTCAACATCACTTCCAGCCCTAACACCAAACTAACTGGTATTGATTCAACACTGAATCAAGATAGACAAGCACGACTGTATGGGAGCACTGACACAATGTCCTGTGTCAGGCAGGTGCATTCTTGCAGAATGTGGTCAGCTTCACACCCACCCGCCATTGACCAAACGATGCAAGACAGATCCTCTAAAGCATTACTTCCTCTCCTAGATTCCTAATCTATACCAATCCTGGCGACAGCCTCCTCTGTTCGTAGGGATTTGGCAGATCATGGTAAAAAAGTTGCTGACGTAAATGAACCTTCATAAAATAGGTGTCAATAAGGCTCTAAATAAACAAAAAAATATGTTGTTTCTATAGCATATAAAAACAAACAACTGGTTTTGCAAAAAAAAAAAAATCTCACATGAGTGCAAGAGTATAAGACATTATAGAAAATTGCAACTAGAACTTTACTACATTTATGCAATTTCCTGTAGTATTACACAAGGTAGTTCTAAAGTGAATTAACCAACTTGGAAAGATAACAAACAACTCCTATACTTTAGCCTGATTTCTGGGAACAAAAGCTTTTTGATGTCTTGCAGATTTTTGCCACTGCTGGGTTCTAGCTGTGATCAGAGCAGGTAACCCTGTCAGCCTTCCAGTAAAATTCTACAGGCTACTGGGGTATCCTAAGTATTCAACAGTTTTGAGGCTCATACCTTCTATTTTATTTTGTTCTTATCAAGAAATATTTTAAATCAAGGAGTATATACATCAAAAAGAATGGCCGAATTTTGCCCTTAGCGACACACACACATAACAGCAAGCAGAATGTAGCTCAGTGGAGCTTAGCATCCTGTATGAAATTTCCTTTGACATCTGTAAACACCCCCTGCATAAAGTAAGACTACTCTTGCTTCATATAGCTAAAAGCGAGTTTCACAAAGAGACTCTCCCTGAGGGGTCACAGAAATTCGCCATCTATAAACATCAGCTTTTAAAAATGTAATTTCACTTTGGATTAAAGAAATCCAAATCTTTTTAATACATTTACAGTACCTGAGTAAAGCTATCACATATATACTGAATGAGAGGCAAGGATCTTTGTGGGTGATAACTTTTAATGGACCAATTATATGGTTGGGATAAGGTCAGACAAGCTTTTGAATACATGGCATTCTTCATCAGATCACTTCCCTGTATACTGCATCATTATCTATTGAATCATTATATATATTCATTATTGTATACTGAATAGCATTATATAGATAAAAAGCAGAATAAGTTGGTGGCAAGGGTTTGGTTTGGTTTTTTTTGTTTGTTTTTATTAGTTTACACTAGTCCTGAAGAGCTTATAATTGAGTAGTATGAGGCTTTCAACTGCAGGTACAATTAAGGAATTCTACTTTATGAAGATAAACAGCATGTTAGACTGTTTATCATCCTGAAATGCAATTTAAAAAGGAAGCCTGGTGTATGTACTGCAATAAGCTATGATTGGATATAGTGCATATCCTGTCACACGCACCCTGTTGCTCATCAAGTGACATGGATCCAAGCTGTTTGTTAACCACAGAAGAGGGAGAATCTGAAACAAAAATGAGATTTCAACTTAAAATATAAGCAGCAGAAAACTGCACAGCAATGTCATGATCATATGTTAGCTTAAAATAATGCAGCAATGTAAGAAAGCACTGGATTTGTTTCTTGAGTGGCCCGTAATTATCTACCTGTGTTAAAAGAAGCAAAGCCATGTGTTTCATTCCTTCAGGCAAGCATTTAGTATCTGCCCTAAAAGTATGCTGACAACACTATATCAAAGCAACTGTGTTTTCCCTTCCAGATCTAAGAATTTTAACTCATACCATAAGTATCAAAACCAAAAAGATGAATTCTTCCCAGGGTCTTAATATATTTATCAGCTTTTTTATAGCAAACTAGTTGAGATTAGCTGACAGAGTTTAATTCAGGACAATAAACTATAATACATATTTTAAACTTCTCTCATGTTAGGAAGAGCAAACAGTCACAACTCTTAAATCTCATGCTCCAACTAAACTGCATTGCTTCTTCAAGCAAAAAAAACAAAACAAGAGCAACACCCCCTCAGTTTTATTAGACTAACTGTTGTCTAATATTTAAAAAAGTTTCAAAGATACTTCAACTTTCAACTCAAAACTATACAATGTTAAGTTTAAAGAATTCGCCCATAACATTTAAGTGTTGAAAAGAGGTCATAAATAGTAGCAAAAGATTTTTAAAATGTAGACTTTGAGGCTGCTGACAGATGTGAAAAAAGTGTGCTTAATCAGAAGAAGCAGCACATTAGTTCGATCTGGCTCTGTAGCATCTTACTTTAAACTCACTCAGCAGGACTTTTTGGCGCTTTTATCTAATAGCAGATTCAATCATCTATTAGATAAAAGTCGCAAAAAAGCCCCATTACAGCAACAAATCTATACAGATGTTAGGACAGCCAGGTCCAACTAACATGAGCCTCTTCTGGGCATGCACTGGGTTTGGCGCAGGCTCACAGAGTTTAAAGTAAAACACCATACTTTGGGGGCTTTTTTTTTTTTTTTTTAAAGTCTGTAAGCAGCCTAAAATACTGAAAAAACACAAAATCTCATACTTGGCATATTAGAAAATTCAATAGTTCTGCAGACTCTTCACTTCTATAATCTCAGTAGTTTGATAAAAATTCCTGAACACAAAAATTCTCTTTACAAACTTCTATGAAGCCTCCTTTTATGGCGGAAACATTCAAAACAGCAACTAAGATCAAAAAGTGAATTTTCAATTAGACATTATCAGTTAATTACCTCTCTCATGGTGTGCACAAACCATTCATGCAGAAATTAAGCAACCTCTGTGAAAACTATTTCCCTTGTCATTTTTTAGAACTACAGAGATCTTATTTCTGAGTCACTCTTAATATTAGGCAATATACATGAATTAGTTCAGTATTTCAAATATATATTAACAATGCCTAGGCTACTATATCGTGGTTCTGCTTGTTAGTCTTCTGCTGTGAACAGTTATAATACACGAAAAAGCGATTTAATACCCTTTATTATAAAGTGATTCATAGTATACTAACAGACTTAATGTTTACATACTGTTTACAGAAGATAAAGACCTGCATTATTGAAACAGAGGTGGCTCAACTGTCCCTACTGTAACTATGAATTCTGCTTCAATGGACACATGAAGGTTTGCCATGCAAATAGAAATCAGATGGCGTTCCCTCCCTTGCAGTGCAGGTGAAATGGCCAGGTCATTCCTTCATTATGCTGACCATTCCTTTAACTGAGGCTATGGCCTTCAGATTGCTCCACCTTGTTTTGGGAAATGAAATGGTGAAAGACGTTCCCACAGATTCAAATGATGCACTTCCTGATGAAAATGAGTCACTGTAGTAAAGTATTGTACTTTCCAAGAACTGTAATACACTTCATAAGAGCATCTATAACTTAGCACAGCAGTATTTAAACTGTAAGCTGAATCGTGATTTTAATCACAGGTCCAAGGAAAAAGGTGTTGTAGAGAAGCATCACCTCAAAAGAACGTCCATGTGCACTGTGTACAACTCGGCCTACATAATGATGCTGTACACACCTCTTCTGCCATGCCAGGCTGACTTCACTCACATACAGAGTAGAATCCAGGACCATTAACACACCCTTTTCTATAAGCCTCTATACAAGAGGCAAAAGGGATGGGGACAAAGAAAGTTTCTTATGCTTATAAATAGCTAGTCACAGTCTAGCCAAATATTAAGCACTCCAGTTCTTGCTATATGCGTACATGTTCTTTCATAAAAAAGAGCCCTTAAAATGACAAATCATTAAGAATTCTATCATTTACTTTGTTGGCCCTGAAATGTAGGCAACGTTAAAATCTTCACATCAATTCCTTAATTCAGTTTTATGTAATTTGGGATGTGACCAAACTACCATATTAACTGCTGCCATGTCTTGTATATTCACTATAGTTTCACAAAAATGAGGCTGCAGCTAGTCTAACCTGTTGTTCAAACCAGGGTCATATGCATCTCCACCATCCCAAACAAACGTTCGTCTATCCTGTACTTACAAACCTTCAATAACAAATTCAAGTATCTAATTTTGCAGACCAAAACAACAAAGAACATAACTATTCAATGGAATGTAGATATTTTACAGTAGCACATATAAGAAGTAGGTATTGGCATGAGTTAATCAATAGAAGTTAGCAATAAGAGGATTTTTAGGCTGTCCCAACCATCTTCCTGCTAAGGCAGAATTAAATCAGCTGTACTTTTTAAAATTCAGCTCAGTGATTTCTGATTTTATTGCATTTGAAATATTTCATTTGGAATACAATCTCCAAGCAATTAAAAAACAAAAAAACAAATAGAGAATGGGCTAAACATCTCACATGGTACTGTAAAGAAAAGGAATCAACATGTAGTTGTTTTAAACTCACTTTTTCTCTCCTTTTCAAGTCCCCCGAAGCCACAAATCGCCAGCTCCCATTCCAAGTGGCACTGCAGGATTCAAAATGCTGGGACACCACAGCTCAGGCAGGGAACTAATCAGGAGCATGGAACCAGCCTAGAGAAGGTCAGGTAAGTGCCTCTTTTTTTAATATATGGCTTGGTTTTGTAAAAATTCTGAAAAAATAGTATTTAAAATCCTTTGGGATGAAGATTTTGAAAAAGAATATTAGCAAAACTGTGCCATATAGTTAAAAAAACAAACCGAAAAATTACACTTACCTGAGCTTCCACAGGCTGGATCTATATCCAAATGCAGTTCACCACAGGTTGTGATGTTCCCAGCATACTCTAAACTGAAGCACCACTTAGCAAGGGAGCTGGAGAGCAGTATACTTGGAGAACCTCAAACAGAAATGTAAAGGATAAAATATAATTTAGGACTCAATTGCATGCTGGAGGATCCTGGATTAAACTTCTAATTAAAGGCAATCAGTACTTAAAGATGATATACAAATCTTTTGGTCAGCTTACCTATTTTGGTTTTTTTAAATAAAAAAACCATACCCATCTCCCAAAACAATGGCAACCTACAACAATCTGCATGCAAACTAAGTATCAAGCAGGGAATGAAAGATGCTTTAAAAAGCCTGAGAAACATTGTGCACACTGTAAATTAATATGGAGAACCTAATAAATATATATTTACTTTTGTACTTAGTTTTGTGAAATTTAATTCCCCAAAGTGATAAGCACTCTATTGCATATTAAGGAATTTAGAGGCATTTTTAGATCTTGGCACTTACAAGTGAAGAATTTGGTTCTGAGAATTTCAGTCACACATCCACTCCTAGCAGAAAGCCTTCATTTATAATCAGTCATGATGTTGCACTCTCTCAACCTTAGACATTTTTCCCTTGCCGTGAAACATAAGATTTGTGATCAGCTAGTTTATGCTTGCTGTCACTTTTCAGATCTAACTCTTAAGAAAACGGTGGCCAGAAGCTCTAAAGGGAAAAAACCCTCAGTCCTCTTCAAAATTCTAATTTAGTAATCTTTAGGTTACTTGTACATCTTTTTAGCCAATTCCCTGAAAACTGGTGACATATATGACCTTTTGTCAATAGCAGGTTTAAGTAGCTACAACAATTTAGAATCATCCATCTTCTTGCATACTGTCCTTTAATCTTGTACAGCATCTAAATGCTGTGGGAAAAGTATGATAGGTCAACACTGGAGTGCTTGCTTAGTCTATTACATCTGTGCTCCAGCATGACTCCTAATTAAATGAAATACATGCTTTTCAATCTCTAAGGACTTCAGAATTTAACTTACATAAAATAAAGTAAAATTGTTGTGCTGCATAAGAGAATGTATAAAAAAATTAAGTATGGGAAGCATGCTCTGCTTCTGAAATGCCACTGCAATTACATAATACTTCAGCTAGGGTACAAAATTGAACAAGTGATCTCTCCCATTAGAAGATGCAAAACTTTTCTCCCCTCCATGTCAATCTAGTCCATCAGAAATGAACACTTAATTCCTTTCCCATATTTCAAGCAGGATGAAGGTGTGATAGCATTTCCCAGAACAGTGAAGATCACTTATTGCACATTCAATTTTCTCTCTTAAATACAATCATTAACAATCCTTCAGTAGAAAGATTAAATATTTACCAGATAGCCTAATAATGTAGCATTTTTTTTCTATTAAGTTGATAAAAAATGTCTGCCCTTGACATTTTATCTTATTTTTTGATATATGAAGGCAATTCCCACCCCACCCCACCTGACCCCTGCCATATTTACAATATACAGCAAAGATTATGACTTAGTAGGGCTAACGGAAACCTGGTGGGATTCGTCCCATGACTGGGCGGTACATATTGAGGGTTATAGATTGTACAGAAAGGACAGGGTGGGGAAGAAAGGGGGAGGGGTTGCGCTCTATGTCAGTGAGCAATATACGTCAACCCTCATCAAGACGGAATCCAAGGATGAGGAAGTAGGATTGTGGGTTAGGCTACATGGGGGGCAAGAAGAAAGGGATTTGGTGGTAGGGGTCTGCTACAGACCCCCACATCAAGGGGAAGAAATAGATGCGGGGCTACTGAGGCAGCTCACGGAGACCATAAAAGCTAAAGAGGCGGTAGTCATGGGGGACCTAAACTACCCAGACATCTGCTGGGAGACGCAGACGGCAAAGTCCCACCGCTCACACAGGTTTCTAACCTGTGTACAGGACCTCCACCTGACACAGGAGGTACATGGTCCCACTAGGGGGAATGCCATACTGGATCTGGTATTGGCAACAGGGGATGACATGGTAGGGGACCTACAGATCGGTAGCCATCTGGGGGACAGTGATCACCTAATAATAGAATTCACCATAAGGCGTCGAGTGGGTAAGGTAACTAGTAGGGTGAAAGTGCTAGACTTTAGGAAAGCTGATCTCAATGAACTCAGGCGATTAGTCAAGGACGCACTACAGAGTAGGAGTTTTGAAGTGATGGGAGCCCAAAAAGGGTGGCTGTGCCTTAAGGAAACAATCCTTCGGGCACAAAGCAAGACGATCCCCGTGCGAGGGAAAAGAGGGAAAGGGGCCAGGAGGTTTCCCTGGCTGACAGCAGAAATCCAGGGCAGCCTAAGGGCCAAAAGGGGAGCACATAAAAAGTGGAAACAGGGAGAGATCACCAAAGACGAATATACCTCCTCTGCTCGTGCTTGTAGAGAGGCAGTTAGACGGGCCAAAGCCACCATGGAGCTGAGGATGGCATCCCAAGTAAAGGACAACAAGAAATTGTTTTTTAGATATATAGGGAGTAAGAGGAAGGCCCAGGGAAGAATAGGACCCCTGCTAAATGGGCAGAAACAATTGGTGACGGACAGGGGGGACAAGGCTGAACTCCTCAACGAGTTCTTTGCCTCAGTGTTCCTAAGCGAGGGGCACAACAAGTCTCTCACTGGGGTTGTAGAGAGGCAGCAGCAACGCACCAGACTTCCATGCGTAGACCCTGAGATGGTGCAGAGTCACTTGGAAGAACTGGATGCCTTTAAGTCGGCAGGCCCGGATAAGCTCCATCCGAGGGTGCTGAAGACACTGGCCGACATCATTGCAGAGCCACTGGCGGGAATATTTGAACGCTCGTGGCACACAGGCCAAGTCCTGGAGGACTGGAAAAGGGCCAATGTGGTCCCCATTTTCAAGAAGGGGAGGAAGGAGGACCCGGGCAACTATAGGCCAGTCAGTCTCACCTCCATCCTAGGCAAAGTCTGAAAAAATTATCAAGGCTCACATATGCGAGAGCCCGGCAGGACAAATTATGCTGAGGGGAAACCAGCACGGGTTCGTGGCAGGCAGATCGTGCCTGACCAATCTAGTCTCTTTTTATGACCAGGTTACGAAACGCCTGGACACAGGAGGAGGGGTGGATGTCGTATACTTAGACTTCAGGAAGGCCTTCGATACGGTATCCCACCCCATACTGGTGAACAAGTTAAGAGGCTGTGACTTGGATGACTACACAGTCCGGTGGGTGGCGAATTGGCTAGAGGGTCGCACCCAGAGAGTCGTGGTGGATGGGTCGGCTTCGACCTGGAAGGGTGTGGGCAGTGGGGTCCCGCAGGGCTCGGTCCGCAGTTGGAGTACTGTGTGCAATTCTGGGTGCCGCAATTCAAGAGGGATGCGGATAACCTGGAGAGGGTCCAGAGAAGGGCCACTCATATGGTTAAGGGCCTGCAGACCAAGCCCTACGAGGAGAGACTAGAGAAACTGGACCTTTTCAGCCTCTGCAAGAGAAGGTTGAGAGGCGACCTTGTGGCTGCCTATAAGTTCATCACGGGGGCACAGAAGGGAATTGGTGAGGATTTATTCACCAAGGCATCCCCGGGGGTTACAAGAAATAATGGCCACAAGCTAGCAGAGAGCAGATTTAGACTAGACATTAGGAAGAACTTCTTCACAGTCAGAGTGGCCAAGGTCTGGAATGGGCTCCCAAGGGAGGTAGTGCTCTCCCCTACCCTGGGGGTCTTCAAGAGGAGGTTAGATAACCATCTAGCTGGGGTCATCGAGACCCAGAACTCTTTCCTGCCTATGCAGGGGGTCGGACTCGATGATCTATTGAGGTCCCTTCCGACCCTAACATCTATGAATCTATGATTGGGCTGCAAGGGTCTAGATGTGTGAAACAACATTAAAGACACTGCACCTCAGCCAAATCACAGATTAACAGAAGGCAAGTTCTTACTCTGTAAGAGAAACACTACAATGAAGTACACTGTTGAGAGAGAGAGAGAGAGAGAGAGAGAGAGAGCGCACACGCAAGTGCACGCATCAAAATCCAGTTTTCAGGCAATAATGTCAGATAGAGAGATTGTGTCTGCCTAGTAATTTATAATTAAAAAAACCAAAATAGTAGAAATAAAGCTATCCTGTTTAGTTTATTAAAAAAAACAACAAAACCAACCTTCACCAACCCTAAAACCTTCTCTATATCCAATTCTCTAAAATAAATAAATAATAATAAATAAATCAGGAAGATCTTCTTTCTGGTAACTAGCTGAATTCTTGCAGAAGAAATGTTTTTCTTCCACAAGAAAGCCTTTGAATGTCTGTATATACTCTTCTTTTTTTTTTTTTTAACCAGGAGAAAGGAGACAATGCAGTCTCAGTAACCACTCAAAAATGTTTTAGTTTTAGCTTATATTTTTGTTTTGTGAAAAATTCAGGGTTTGACAGAGGTGTGTGTTTTTTCTTCTCACTTACAAAAATATGTTGGACCTTTGTTTTTTGTAAAAATCTTTAAGTTCCAAAGGAAGTTGAGGGCAGATAGTTGAAATTTGGAAGAGCTCTTAAGGAAGAAAGAAAGAGATGTGTTTATATACAGCTGTTACTTGGCTGAATTGGAAGTTCTGTAACTGACCCATGTGTTGGCAATTCACACTTGTGCCACAATTAACAAATCAAGGTATTTGTTAAAAATATTTCAACATTTTAAAATGATAGATGACTACACTGTTTTTGGTGTATAGCTGGAATATAATAAGCCGCACCTCAGACAATACATTTGGAGGCTTCATTAACCCACGTGACCTAATGGGATACCAAAACTGCAAAGTTGTATATAAAATGACAATATCAACATGGCATGCAAATCTGGCTAGCTGATAATGACTAGACTGCATCACCCTTACTCAGGTTTTCAATAGAACTTTTGGAAAAATAAAGTACTATTTAATAATAGTTAGACTTTTAACTCTTTTGAGCAGTCTTGTGCTGTTTGCACAGGGCCTGGTACATGAGATCCTGGGTCCAGGGCTAGGTCTTCTAGACATAATGATGACAACAATGAGCTGAATGTGAATAAAGGTGACAATCTGGCTTTAAACATAAAGGGGAGTCCATACAAAAACTACAGCATATTAGAAAAAATGTTAAAACTAAAAAATTAAGCATTCATAATCCAGGAACTGCAAAATTAAGGGTGCATATACATGACACAATACCCTATTTCTAATTAATGACTCCTATAACATCTATTAACTGCTAATTAATCTTAGGTTTAAGAATCTTAGACCAAATCAGGCACAATTATTTTTTAATTGCTTACAGCCACTGATTATGGTTTATTTTAAATGTATAATATTCCCATAAAGAATTTATGGAACATCCTACATGGAGGAGTAATATAACTGGAAAGATCTTACATGTCTGTGTTGTATATACAAAAATTTACCATATCAAACAAAAACGAATGATTAGCAAATTCTGGGAAAACCAGATGTACTTATATGTAAGAAGGACTTATAAACTGGTATCAGCATTTTTTCCAACCTAATTTTTGACCTGACAGTCAATACCATCTCATTTTAGAGCCGCATTATGTGGTCTGCCTTACATTTCAAAGCCAAGATACAGCAGCAGCCTTTGATTAGAGGCATGTTGACAATGAGCAGAATGGAAGCATTTGTTATAAAGGAAATATTCAGTTATGAGCAAAAATACCTATATTTTTTTCACTACTGGCTTGTTATTATGAAATGGTTTAGAACAAGTATACCAAGAGCAAAGCCCACGTTTCAATGCAATCTTATCTACTAAAAAGTCCCAAGTGTCATGAATTACTCCATCAAGATCACAACAACTAATAAACTTTGCTCAAGGTATCCCAGTTCTGGTCATATGCAGCTCTTAGCACCCTCCCAGAAAGTTGCCAATGTGACTATTTGGGGAATATTTGAGTGATCTGACTTACTACTTAGAATTTTCTTATGCATAACTACATGCCACAAAAATACCAAGAAAATAAGTTGATGCTACCATAATTAATCTCTCTAATCATGTGATGATAAACACCACCACATGCAAGGTATATATGAGCAGCAAGTGCATTAGCTATCATATTCTTAAAGGGAAGCATCTCAGCAAACAACAGCAGCACAAAACTATAACTACATCAGCTGCTTAAGAAACCTTGACAAATGATAACCTGAAGTCTGAGGGTCCTGTGAGGAGCCCTTACTGGAAGACTGATCAGAGCTGGAAGACTGTGGTGCTGAACCCTCAGCTAGCTCTCGCTGTCTCTGTTGTTCGGCCTTCTTAAGCCTCAGCCGCTGCAGACCCCTACGAAGTATAGCTAACTCAGGTGCCATTAATTCTGACAGACAGGAAAAAGAAAAAAGGGTGTAAAAGAAAGAGGCATAGAACATACAATAAAAAGAATGTAAAAATAACTCAAGTATGAAGCAACAGCTATTAAGAGGAATAAAAGCAAAGTACTGACTTTATGAAGAAGGCTACCAACAACCAACAAATTAGAAACAAAGAAAATGTGTTTAAATACGGGTTTTTTCTTCCTAAATGCATAAATCCCAGGAAGAGGTTCAGTATTCATGCTACATGATTGTTTCCTCTGCCAACATTTAATTTTCTCCATTTAACAGCTTAAATATGTATTGATCCATCAGATAAAGTTTAAGTCACTTACTTCATAAAGTTATTTAAATGGAATTTTGATATAACCCTTCCTGACAAATGGGAAAACATATAAATTTGGAAAGGGGATTATGCACAAAGGTTGCAGGACATGGCTTCCGAAGAGCAAACAACAAGTCATAACAGTGTTCAAGCTATTTTATGTTAGTCTTCATTTTTACTCTCCCAACTGTAAACCATAAAATAAATTTTAAAATACTGGAAGTTGGTCCACAAAGAAGTAACTTAAGGGATCACCAAAGATTTCCTGCTAATGGACTGCTTAAAGAAACCTCTCATCAGAGACCAGTTTCGAAACCCAACTACTCTCACCATGTCCTCTTCTTCCTATTTACCAGTTATAGCTGCTACATTTTCCCTTTTCCTTCAAGAAACAGCCTACCTCTGGTAACTGAAATCTACAATTAGGAATTTAAGTCTTTTCTCTATATGTTCTTACATTCCTCCTTATAGTCTAATATTCTTTATATTCTACTCCTTTTTATGCTTTGACAATAAAAAATAAGGTACAGAATGTATCTGTTGTTATTTATAGAGCAGCACATCTTCACATAAGCACACCACAATTTGCAGACATGAGGAAATCTGCTTAGAAAGAGAAACACCACTAGAAATGGAAATATTCTATAACTTTATGCTTTAAAATGAACAGCATCCAAGGATCTCAAAGGCCTTCATAATTTTTTAGCTTTACAACCTCATGCAGTGAGGCAAACAGGGATTAGAACTTATTTCACAAAGTATACTGCTTGCCCAAGGTCACAAAACAAATCACTGGAAGAGTCAGAACCTACTTGGATCTTGGGGCCTGACTACCCTAGTCTAATATCACTTTTGCATAATACAACCAACCCTTCAGTGACTGATGAGGAAATGTGACATAAAGGAAAAGGAAAATAAATATCTTAAAGGATTCTGGCATGAAAAGATGATGTACTATGAAGCAGGTTCACAAATGTCACAGGACTCAAGGTTTCTGGCTGCCTATACACGTGCAGGGGGGCTGATTCGAAGTGCTATAATTGCAATGCGTTGGAGCAGACTCAATTAATTGAGTCTGCTGGAGCACGGTAATTACCATGCTCCAGCAGACTCCAGCGTCACCTGGATCAGTGTCCCCAAGCTGAAAAATGGCAGCGGGGACACTTTACCTAACGCTCATTCAACAAGTTTTAGTTAAAGCACCCCACCGCCACTTTACAGCATGGGGACGCTGATGCACATAACATTCTAGGCGCTTTAATTAGAGCGGCTCTTGGAGCCTCTCTAATTAAAGCTCCTCCTCCCCTCCCCTCCTGAAGCACACGTATAAAAGCCCTCTGTGAATAACACTTCAAGTCGCTTACATTTTTTAAAATTTTAGGCCTCAACTTTTAGATAAAATTCTAGTTTTCAACATGTGTTTACTGGTTTAGTTCTACTCCACCCATAAATCACGATCATAATTTCAAAAACCTATTCAAAATTACATCTCAAATTTTAAATGTTTTTTTTTTATATAAATTTCCACTTTATTAAATTGTTTTAAAATCAGTCAGAATCTTTGATCAAAAATGTATCTTGCCAGAAAACAGAGTGAGGGGGAAAGTGCTACACTACTTTCTCTTCTCAGTTCAAAATTAAGTGTTTTTAAAAATGCATGCATCTCTGGATTTCATTTTTTCCCTCCAATGAACTGATCACTTAATACAAAGAATGTTTGTGCAATGTAGAGCAGAGAAAAACAGTTAAATTACATTTTATATATGTGTTGTTGCATAACCTTGTAATTTGTAAGTAGCTTGAAAGAGTACTTATTCAAATTAATGTGAAAATGATCATGTTACTGGATATTGCCTAGCTTTTGTGAAGTGAGAAAAGCGAAGCAAAAACCAGTGCATTAGCTTTATAGCAATATAAACAACTTTTTGTAAATCATAAGGTAGTAAAAGTTTCCAGCAAGTATGACTCCACCCACTAAGAAAAGGAAGGCTAGCTCAAGAGAAAAAACAGTTTCCTGAAATTTGGCTCATCAGCCAGGTTTACTGATTATCTGAAACACATTTAAGTGGTTTCAGCTGTACTTTCCTAACAGGATAATATGCACAGGCTTCAGATGAAGTGGCTTAATATGTGACCAGACTCCAAGTACTGTATTATTTTTGTCTTGGATACTGTCTGCAGAGCTGCATTTCAAAATTCTACAGGATATAATGAGCATTTCAAAGATAGGAAATCAGGTGTTCATCACATGGCGCACTGCTGAAAGCACAGCATGGCCAGGATTTAAATGTGTTTTACATTCAAGCATATTTACTTACAATTTCAAGGGACAGATTATTAGAGGGGCCTGTGGGGAATGTAGCAAATTACAGTAGTGAGGAATCGAAACTATTTGTCTAACAATCCATTCTCCTGTTCTCCTCACGAATTCATGCTCTATTTCTAAGAAAGTCACCCTGCCCCACAACGTGGTGATTGACCTCAATTTCACACGTCACTAAAAACTGGCACTCCCCACTCCATCCAGCATCTGTTATTGCTTTCTCCATACTGATCCTAAAAGTCTTTTATTTTCTTCTTGATGTTTCCAAACCTGTATCCCAGTAACATCTTAATCTATATATTTTGCAATCTTCTTCCACTTAGCCTTTGTCCTTTTCACCGTTACGTTCAATATACTGTTACTGGCATCATCTTTTTCTTTTCCTGTTACCCCACTCAAATCATTGCTTATGTTTTTTAAATTAAATTCTTCTTCCTTACCTTCACAATTCTGCTATTCAAAATCTTACCACCTTCTACATCTCACCTATACCTAACTCTCTAATTTCCATCTCTTAGCCCCATCTCAATCCCCTTGCTTTACTGCTCTCTTGGTTCACATATTTATACCTTCAATCCTAGTGCTGCCCTTTGCACCTAAATCTAGTGCTGCCCTTTGCACTCCCTGTCCTCATCTTCCAAGAGCCCTATTTCCTCTCCTTCAAAATTCTCCTTAAAATGCAGTTCATGTGATAATTATTTATAGTTTCCCCTCAGCAATAGGTTTTCTATTCACTTACTTTACTTACTCATTGTTCTGTATCTAAGATCAGAAGTTCCTTGCAGTCACGAACAAAGTATTTTCTATTTGTTTCCAGAGCTTAACATAAATGTATGATACTCAAGCGATTTCTAATAAATAAAAGCTTTAAAAATGTAACAGTAGTGGTGGTTTCAAATTCTGAGGTGCGAGGCTCCATCAGGTTTATTTTAGCAGTCATTTGAGATTATACAGTCAAAAAAAAAAAAAGAAAGAAAGAAAAAGAAATCCCTAACACACCATTGCATTCTGTCTGAACAAGCTGTAGGTATTAGCCATCAATAGATGCAACTTTATTATCCTAGGGAATCATGTTCTTGATCAATAAGGTACCACTTGTAATCATTTATGTAAGGGGAACGTTAATAAATCAAAGGATGGCACTTTTCCTTTATTCATAATTAAACTAGCATCTGTATAAAACATTAAAGAGCACTGTAAGTATATACAGTGAGTTAAAAAATGTCCATTGCTTTCAAAAACTTCTATGAAGTTTTTTCTAGGGAGGGTTGCTGCTTAATTTCCTGCTTATTGGAGCTCTGAAATTTTTAGAAATGCAATGGGAATCATGGATTAGAAAATAATGGCATCAGCCTGACTCCACATGCCAGCCTAAGAAACTATTCCTCTGAAATTCAGATCGATTCAGAGAAATGCAGAAAGGTATATTTGGTTAAGTGAATGTGTTATTTAGGAAAGAAACTAAATAAATGCTGCTACAGAAATATATTAAATTCTGATTTCCTGCATCATGATAAGGTGGCCTGCAACAGGTCTCTTCCTTAATATGGAAAGTATGGCTCAGAACACAGCCTTCAGCATTGGAATTTGTGGTCTTTGGTGTTCATCTCAAAGACCAGAATAGCTGAAACCTGTTGTATTTTACATAGGTGAGCTCTTGAGTTTTTGGCTGAATCACTGGTTGATGAAGTATCAACATTAACATGCTGTGAGCAAAAACTATGCACCACTGAAAACCAACCAGACTAAGTAATGTGGATTGCTTCATAGGAGGTAGCCTACTAGAAGGATGTTTAGAATCAGGTTTGTGCTACATGATTACATTCTCTTTAATAAATACCAGCTTAAATCTAACTTCCCACTCTTTTTGATATTTAGGCAGCAGCCCTGCTTTTTTCTGACACCTGTCTTGAGGTGGGAGTCTGGTTGCAGCAATCACAGCACACCAAATAAAACACTGCTATGTTATAACAGAAGCAGCCTTGTGATGACTGCTTCTCAGAGTGGGGGAAATAGGAAAATCTCATCTCTCTGTCACCCGAGCACATCCATTTAGGACCTGAGACAATCTCCTCCTCTGATAAAGATAACACACACCGCCTGCAACAAATATCAGATAGAGAGGGCACCTTACATAGTATTGTCAAACTCAAGTGTTCAAGACAAGAGCAGGGCATCAAAAAAAAAAAAAAAAAAAAAAAAAAATCTCGTTTCTTTCCCTCCTCCCCCTGAATAAAAAATACACAACTTTACTTATTTTAATGTGTGTGCTAGTTTGAGCCTTAGGGTACAGTCAGGTCTCCATATTTTGTCTATATAAGCACAAGACAAAAAAATCCTCACTTTTAAAAATAAAAATGGAAGAGGAGATCCTTATATAAACTCTTAAATGAGGCAACTGGGGCTCTTAAGAAATATACCAATTATCATAAGAAAATCTTAGGCGGTCACAACACTGTGTATAGGTAGCATCCATGGGCCACTTCTATGCCCTTTACAGGTTTGCAGGACAAGCAGCCTATTAAGGTGGTAACTGCTCTCTCTCCTAATAAAAGGATCACTGATATTACCAGTGATCTTGCAGCAGTGACAGAACGGGCTGGAGTCAGAACAGAGCTGTTCAGAAAAGCTTTTCCTTATAGCCACACTTCAGATGATCAGGTAGCAATAGACGTACCTAGTTTGCATTCAAGGTTATAAGTTCAACTACTAAAAATGTACTAAAGCTAAAACTTATTTTTGTATTCTAAATTTTCCCAATAAACCATACAGCACTATTTCTCCTCACCAGACTGATGGAGCGTAGGTTGAGCAGAGGCCTCCAAAGACAGCCTTTGTTCGTTGTCAGGAGATGACAGTAAAGAGGTTGAGGGTGGGCTTTCCATTGAGGAAGATGTTGAAGGAGCTTGGGCTGACATGGTAGAGGAAGATGAGGATGGAGGTTGTTCAGGACCATCTACTTCCATTGCAGTCTCCGACTCACCCCTTGGTGGCACACTGCTAGTAACAGGGGCATCTGGACGACTGGCCCCACCTTTAGTTTAAAAACACGCAACAAAAAACAAACAAACAAAACCAAGAACAACCCCGTCCTGCCAGTAACCTACTTTAAAAAAAGACCTTTTGCATTATTATTTGGCACATTATATGCTCAACCCAGTATACAAAACACTAACTAAAATAAAACCAGTCTGCCCCCAAAAGCTTATATTGTAAATGATCATAGATTTCTAACATCTCTTTTACTGCTTCCCATCAAGTTTGTTAGACTATCAACATTTTATTAATCCTTAATAAAAAACAAAAATAGTCTTGTTCCAACCTATTTTTCTGAAGGAGAATTACCTCTTGATCGAGATCTTCCACGCCCTCGGTTGCTCTGAGCAACTTCACTAGCTTCTTCAAACCATCTTGACAGCATGTCTGACATCCTCTGCATTAGCGAGACATTAGGACTTTGCTCCCCTGTAAATACAGAAATGCTAAGAAAGAATTCCAGTGCATTCTTTCTTTTTCCATATGAGAACAGTGCTGAAGTTGCATGAGATGATGGAATCCTGAGAATGAAGTCTATCTTTCAGAACAAAATTACCACATTTTAACTTGAAATGCAATTTGAGCACTGAATTTTCTTGTTTTTATTTTATTGATATAGGACATTTTTACTAGACTGTACTTTCAAAAAGTGTGTGTTGGGGTGAAAGATGGGGAAGATTGGAGTTAAAATGGAACTAGCAGGAGATGGTGTATTTACCTGAATCCATGATGTCTGTAAGACAATCCCCAATAATTAGTCTATACATGGGAAAATATAAATTTATTATAATTTTCCATGTATAGGTTTCTAAGTATTGCAGGTATCTCTTAAATGTTTTTTCCCCACCCCACAAGTGCTGTGGCAGGGAAAGCAACATCAGGGGCTGAGGGGCCAGACCCCAAGGCCCTTACCTCTCTGCCTGACCCGCTTGCCCTCGCCACACCTGTGCCTGCCCCCCTGCCACTTGCCCTATTACAATAGATCCTAGAAGCCTAAGTCAAGATATTGGAAGGAAATATCCATGCACCTAAGGAGAGAAGGACAGAGTGCTATATGGAGATAACAGCTTACAACAAAAGGAACAGCAAACATAAATGGATTAGTTCTTGAAAACAGAGGAATCATAGATAATTAGGGTTGGATAGGACCTCAGGAGGTCTTCCTGTCCAACCTCCTGCCCAAAGCAGGACCATTCCCCAACTAGATCATTCCAGTCAAACCATATCAACCCAGGATAAGAGGAGAAAAATGAAAAAAAATGTGGCCAGATTTCAGGGAACTAGTCCAGCTATTTTTCAAATCTTTTCCACATTAGATCATTGCTGATTGAAGAAAGATAAGTTTAAACTGCGTTACAATAAAAGTAACATAAGAACACAGAAGGAAAAACAAGAAACAAGATAAGAGGATATGTGAGAAGAAATAAAACTAAAAAAAAATTAAAGTGATTTATGGGTTTTAGGATTATTGGTAAAAGTATTGTACAAACACAAAGAAAGGGAGTAGGGATGGCAGTTGAAGCAGAGAATATCAGATATATTAACTCCCAGAGCACATGTATTCTCCCAGTAGAAACATAATGCTGTGCGCACCCTGAGTAATACTTTACAGAGGCAGGAATTCAAGTTAGTTTTTAACAACTTAATCGTGGTTATTCATGAGGCAGTAACAGAACCAATATAGGAACCCTACTGATATGACCCAGCATCTTCTGATTTTACCGTTATAAAAGTATTTCCTCTTGTACCCTTACCAGTACTTAAGGCATGAACTACATTATGAAAATTCACAGAGATGAAGCTACGTTAATATAATACAACAAATACTTGGGTACCACTTACATATGCCTCAATTTGTAGCCCTCATTTTAAGGTAAATACAGGGTTGAAACAACACCAGTGAGAATGGCCTTAACGTAGACAATGATCTCAAAATTGCTATATTCAATACATTGTCAATTCAATGTGTCAAATTATGAATAAAATATTCTAAAATTAGACACAACTCGTAAAAACTCAAGGTAATTTTTATCTTAACTATACATACACTTCAGGCATACTAACAAAAGAAACCCAACCCTCCTCTCCCCACACATTACCATCTCTTTCGCGTTCACTCTCAGGCCTTGCTCTCGGTCCTGTATCTGACCAATCACCTCTTAATCGCAGTCGTTTAACAGGAGGCTGCCGTAACTAGAATAATAAAGATAAGGAGGGACATTACCCAAACACAAAACTTATTACTCAATTCTTCTCTTTTATATATGTAAGTAATTACTGAATGATAACCTGTGTCTACAAATAAAATAACACTAGTAGGAAAAGCATGATTTGACCACAAAAAGTCAAAAAGTCCAAAAATACATAACATATACATTAAGCACAATGCTATATTCAGACATTAAGGTTCACTTTAGCCATACAAAGGTACAAAAATTCTAAGCTAAGTTCTGCGTGCAACTGAGTCTTTGTTCTTTGTGTACAGATTTTTTTAGCATAATTTACGTAGTAGTAACTTTAATGCATCTATCAAAACGTGCATATTACATAGGAAGTTGGGCCTACATTCTGAAGCAGGGTAACTGTATTCAGCAGCTTTCCATTGTACCAGACTAGAAATTCTAAGGCAACTTCCATTTTTACTCTAATTGGAATTTCTAATTAAATGTTAAATCAGTAAGCATGGTAACTTCTTGCAAGTATTTTAAAATACTAAATGCAATGTATTTTACCTTTCATTTTGGACTTTCAGTTAGATACAGATTTCTGCATTAACTATATGCCTGGGGAAGTGTAAGTCTTAGTGGTTTGGTAAGAGGCATCTGGATCTTTAAGCACCCAGGAAGGTCAGTTAGGAGTTAGCTGGATATTTCTATCTAAACAATCAAAAGTGAAAGAGTGGTGCTGACACTTATCTTAAATGTCTGAATAAAAAAAAAAAAGAGAGAGAGAAAGGAAAGGGGTGGGGAAAATTCATGGCAAAAACCTATTGCTTCAAGAGTCTGCAGACTTGGAAAGATAACATTGTACTGCTTCCATCCAATAGCGTTACTAGAGTGAGGGCAACAGGGGCAACTGCCTCAAGCACCAATGGGGGTGTGGGATGAAAAAAATGGCTTTCATCACAGCTGAGTCATCACAATTGCAACTGCGACCATAGTGGCAACCGGAAGTTACTATTGCCCTTGTATGCAGCAGCTGGCCCAGGCACCGTGACAATGTGATGCTGCTACTTCCAACCTAGCCACAATTCCAAGATTATCCTATAAAACTGAGGGTTCGAAACATACGTTTTAAAAAATGAAAGACATGATCCTGTAGCAAAATTCACTGGCAAAAGGGAGATTCCAGGACAAACCTGCAGAAATGTCAAATACATAGATCCTTGTTCATTAACACAGTTAAAAAATGGTTGTTGCAAGCTCCTTCTCCCCAAAAAGCATGGCATCCAAGTTGCCCATCACTCACCCAGATTACTTTTATAACATAGAAGCTGCATACTGTAGTGCCTCTTTACTTTGCTTTATTCACTATGTCAATTTGGGCTGCTGCCTTTACTTTCTCCTATGGAAGCCACCAGTATCGGCCGGCAGAAACACAGGCTATTTATCTTCAGTTCTATACTATGCATGCAGCAAGCATTAAGTTTGATACTATAATGCTTACATTATTGATGGGAACATGCTTTACAGTATGTCTAAGAATCAAAACATTGCTGTGGCTACTCTAGATTAGAAGAAAATGCGTCAGTCTACTTTTTCTTTTTGGATCCTTCTGCCGGTGATACTTGCTGCAGAAGTAAATGTCTCAATAGATGCCTGTCCCCTTATTAAAAATACGTTATACCATTCTCAATCTCCCATTTGCTTCCATGATAAATGCTGGCATTTGACTTCCTTGTACTCTCATGTACTGACTTGAGGAAATAACTAGGACAGCAGTCCCTTCCTAATCACAACAGGCAAAGGGATATGTCATTAGACTCTAAAACTATGCACTACTGAGAGATGTAGTTCACTGTGTTAGCCTGAAGTCAAGTAGAAGGCAGGACAGATTTACACTTTACAGACTAACGTGTGTGTGTGTGTGAGCGTGTGCACTTCAAGGGCTGAAAACCACTTCATTAGATGCTGTGAAAGGACCTGCACAAAACAGTGTACAATAAGAGACACATTTGAATACCAAAAGTAGAAGAGAAGGGGAGAGTGGGAGAAGAGAGAGTCTGATGAATAAGTAGTGTTCCACATTCTCAGTTTTTATGGGAATTTTTGGGGATTTATCTTCGAAACATAAAAAGCAAGATGAAAATTGGGGAAAAGAGGAAAAGGTAAAAAAATTAATTTAAAATGGGGGGGAATGGGCAGTGAGGGAGGGAGAGAGAGAAAGGCTGTTACTAGAGAGGGGACAGGGGGAAGGACACAACACAGCCTGTCGGCCACTCCCAGAGCTGTAGCAAGGAGCAAAGCATAGGGAGCTGTCGGTGGGTACAGGGCACAGGAGCATGGCTCTTGCTACTATGTGCCCCCCAGGAGGACTAAGTGTTAAGGGGCTGTGCCGGGCTCTTCCCAAGGGGGTGCATTCCCCTGGATCCATGCACAGGATGAGAGCAGGTTGCCACCTGCCCCGAGCACAGGGAAGAGCCTGATGCTGCCACTGGCACTAAGCTCTTCCTGGCTTTCAGGGCAGGTGGCAGCCTGGACTCGCTGAAGCCTGTTGCCACTGCACGCTTGGGCTGGCAGAAGCACCGGGCTTTTCCCAGTACTCAGGACAGGCAGCAGCACAGAGAGGGCGGGAGAGGACCCAACCTCAAACCCGGAGCCTCCCAGGATCAGAGCTGGGAGCCCTGTGGCACTGGGCAGTGGCTCCAGCCCCACGGGTGGGTGCTGAGCATCTAGGTGCAGCCCCTGACACTGGGAGCGGGGCTGGGCTCTCCCACCTTCCCCCCTCACTTCCCTGGGCAGGGCTCAGGGCTTGCAGCTACCAGTGCCCGGCGCAGGGCCGCAGCTGAAGCCACTGGGGTGCAGGTGGGACCTGCCTGCACCGGGAGTGATTCCTGTGGCCCATCTGCCCCACCCGGGGTCAGAGCCAGAAACCAGGAGCCCTGTGCCCCCAAGCAGCAGCTCCAGCCTTGTGGGCACATGCTGAGTGGCCAGGTGCAGCACCTGCCACAGGGAGCAGGGCCGGGCTCTCCTGCGTGCCCCACCTGGCAGGGCTTGAAGCAGGGTCGAAGCCAGAGCCACCAACGTGCAGGTGGGACCTGCCTGCCCAAGCCCCGGGAGCGAGTCCCATGGTCTGGCCTGCCCTGCCCAGGGTCAGAGATAGGAACTCCGCACCCCCGGGCAGCAGCCACCGCCACCCCCTCGCCCCCTGCTCTGCATGTGGCCGATGTCACTGCCCCCTCCTGCCACATCCAGCTGGAAACCTGTGCCTCAGGTAAACAGCACAGAAGCACTTTTAGCTTAACGGCACCACCCATTTTTCAGTTCAAATCCCTGTTAACCGGCACGAGTGGGGAACAGACCATTCCCCACTCATGCCCACTAACAGGGATTTGAATTGAAAAAAAGGTGTAAAACAGTAGACCAAATTACTTAAAAAAAAGAAAAATCAGGGAATTTATCAGTGAAAATCCAGTAAAAACTGAGAATGTGGAACACTATGAGTAAGGGTCTAGACAACTCAAAGAGGCAGCTGGCAGATTTTGCAGGTAGATCATGAGGCTGGCTGCCATTTTTGAGGGTTTATCATGGCCAGACCTCCTGCCCCCCCTCCCTGTAATTGGCCAAGGGGCTCTGGTGGTTCCGTTCCCCACCGCTGATTTAGAGTGGGCTGTCTGTCATCTGACCCCCCCCACCACCACTTTTACACTGATTGGCTGAGAGTGCTGTCCATCATGTAGCCCTGCCCATTGCCACTGATTGGTGGAGCAGGGCAGGGCCACACAACAGGCAGCTCTCAGCCAATCAGCAGCAAGGGGCAGGGTTGGGGGGGAGTGACAGCCATTTTGCCTGCTCACCTTCATGCCAGCAACCTTCCTCCGCCACAGGCTAAGTAGCTGGGAGGCCTGCTGGCTTCCACTGGGGAGCCAGCAATTAATTTTTAGTATGTTCATGCCCCCCCTCACCATCAAGGATTTTGTGGAGATCACCTGATTTGCAATTTCTGCAAAATCCACACAATCATGATTTGGGCAGTTCCCTACTGATGAAGTGACCTTGTGCTAGCTAGCTAGCTGTACTTTGGTTAGTTTATAAGGTGCAAATCTGCCCTGCTTTCTACTATAAACTGCTGCTACATGACTGTCTACTAAGTCAGCTTTGGGAGAAGAACCTCACACAGCAAGAAAAATTAACAATATAGCAGCATCTTGCAGGATGGCATGCTGTACACATGAATTTTTCCAAACCAAGTCACACAGTGCATGTAATCTGTTGAACAAGATGAAGGTTGAAGCAGATAGAGAAGGATGACCCAGAGAGCATCTTCGCCAGTGAATTTCTGGGCCTTTTTGAAGGAAAAAAAAAAAGAAAAAGAAAAAACCTATCCGAAAAGAAAGGAAAACAATTTTGTACTTATATTAAAAAAACAAACAAACAAACAAACAAAAAAAAACTTAAAACAAGGAAAAAAAACCTTTACTTGTCAGGAACTTGAAGTCTTTAAGAAGTCTGTCAAACAAATAAAGAGGCATAATAAACTGTTCTTTAACTATTACCGTATCTATATCCATTAAAAGCCAGATGATCAAATTTAGCTAAGTTAGAAGCAATTGAAAAAGGCTACGGCTAAGTACAGACAGTTAATAAACTCAAGGCTGACTCAATTCAACCTTTGCAAGTTAGTTTAACCTGCATAGACTGAACCAATAAGCAAGTGAACAGATATTCACTGTTGATTCCACAAATGCAACCACATGCCTGCAGTGGCCAAGGCCAGAAGCTTGGGGGTGCTCAAGCACACCTCCCTGCTTGGCTGGAACAGACAGATTGGGCCAAGGCTAGCCCGCCCACTGTGCAAGGGCTGGAGGGGTTTGCAGGAGAGGTGCAAAGCATCCAGGGATCCTGGGGAACTGTGAGTTAACTTGAATCTGGAGGGGACCTGGGAAAGAAGTTCAATAAACTGATTTATCTAAATCATTTAAGTCTGATACTACATCCATCCAGCTTTATCTTAAACTGGTTTTGGCTATTTTGAAAGTAGTTTATGTGCACTGAACTTCTGTTGTCTTACAAATGTACTGGTTTCCAATCACTTATACTGGTTTATGTGTAATTTCTGTCCGTAGCCTATATGATGAAGTTGTCTAGGTGAGCTGGATTCTAGTCTGCAGCTTTGGTGGGTTGTACTTTGCGGGGTCTCAACAAGGGTAAGCTTTACTGTAAATAATGCTTGTAAGTAGTTCTTTATGCCATTTTCAACTCAGGGGCAGATGGCAGCAGACCCAGAGACTGCCCCCCTTGATTGGTTCCCTATAACAATGTTTTGTTGTATTGGGTGAGTGCTGTCCCCAGGTTAAGACTATAGTTCTGCAATTGTTGCAAGTGGGGCTGACTGAGCCTGAGGTGAACAAAGCTCTGAAAGAGCTGGGGGGACAGAAGGTCCCACAGCAGGCAGGGAGAGAAAGTCCAAGGGAGGACAGAGGGAACTGGAATGGCAAAATAAAGACAGTTTGTTTTGAAGCAGTGTCTACTGTGCTTCTTGGGACATCAGCACAGACCTCTCTTCTTTAAAAGAAAAAAACATTCCCTCCTTCCCATGAGCTGACCAAAAAAAGGAGCCTGTAGCTTGCCCCTTGTGAAGCCACACTGGGGCTGGCTGTTGGGGGGGGGGGGGGGACCTCTCAGGAGAGGAAGACTGAATAAGGCTGCTTCTTGCAGAAGTCAGGAAGAAAGGTTTTCCCCTTCCCTCCAAAAAGGGGCAGGTTGATCTTTATTTTTCACGATATGTTACTCTTCAGCAGTCTGTGCAAACCAAGCTGGTAATGGTGTCCAATATCATAAGCCACCATTACAAATAGGTCTATTTTACATTTCAGTTGGCAGTCAGAGACATGGGAAATTAAAAGGACAGGAAAATTTAACTCCCCTGTTAGAGCCTTGAGGTTGACTCTTCTGTTATGGGTTAAGATACACTGGCAGAATAGCCTGGGAAACTTGCAGTAATACCTGGCTATGCTGAACCATTATTGTGAATAAATATAGAATGTCTAGGGCTTTCAATTTGGCATCTTTGGGTAAAATAGTACAAAATAATTTAGAAAACATTAGATGAATAAATCTAATTCAGTTTTGTAACTGTATGATAAAGTTAGAAATAACATTGTTTAAAAATGTTAAGTAGCTTCATTATTTACCCTAACTTAGCAAGTGTTACTGTATAAACCACATAATGGTATTTATGAAAAATGTTTTCCCTAAATTCTTAATGTAGCCTTACGTGCAATAATTTGTGAAAAATGCTTTGCCCAATACAGTAATGGTGAGTGTGTAGCATGTATTGCCCATTAGTCACCTTCAAGACATGTTGATTAATAATGAGTGTTCATAAAAACCTGGACAAAAAAAGTCACTGATTATTAATATAATATTGACAATGAGAATTTTTTTAAACCAAAAAGTTCTTACTGAATTAAAATACTTGAAAGTTTTTGTAACCTACTGCATACATAATGTTGAATTTACGAAAGATACATATTTGAACATTTTATAATGATAAGGTTGTACAAAGCTTGTAAATTATAAGAAACAAACATGATTTCTCTCTCTCATCTCAGGTATATGGCAAACAGAAAAAGCTAAGTCATATTTGTTCTTCAAACAATCTTATTTGAAAAGACATATCAATGAGTTTCTAAAAACATGTCTGTTGATCCTGCTTGTTGCTATTTCTGTTCTGAGAGAAACATTCTGTTATCACACATGGCTGCTTCTAAACCTAGAGTAGAATTTCAGATTAGCAAACTGTTCCAGAGCATTTAGCAATTCCCAGCAAAGTAAAACTTTTGCCAATGCTGCATGTAAGGACAACTGGCCTTAATGGGAAACTATTCAAAATTCCAGCACCATGGAACAAACTTCACACCAAGCAGAGGGTCAGTGTAACCAGAATGCAATTTGTTAATTAAATAAAATTTAAGTCTTTTGTTCTATTTTACTGTAAACAGTATTTATTACAAATCCAATCCTAAACATATCCATGTGAGGCCCAAGGCATTGGGAAACAATTTCTACATTAACAAGCAGGTGAACAACTTTTCAGGGGAACTCTTCATACCTATACTTGCCCTGGATGTCCAGAGAGTTGACTACAGGGCAAGATAAAATAGGAAGGACAAACAAACATGAATACCGTTACATAAATTAAGGTGTAATTACTAGACTTGCGTACAGGCAAGCATGGCCTCAACCCAATATTAAAGCCTGCCGTCCCTCTTTTCAATGTTTGACAGTATCGGTAGCCAATTAAAACCCTTAATTTAGGAGGTTCTGCTCTATTTGACAGAACTAGGCTCTTTAATTAAAAAAAAAAATCTCTGTTGCATTTTACCTTTTTTTTCATTAAGTGTTCTTCTCTGACTAGATTACAGAACTAGTGACAAAACAAGGCAGTTCAAGCATTTTTATTTAAGCACCTTGTTTTTGTAAGACTTGTATTTTATTTAAAACCTTGGATTAAGGGAATTGCTTCAGTTCTCTAAGATTTTGTTGAGCTATACAAGTTGAACCATCCACACAGAGGACTGACATTGATGGTCTTATGTCTGCACAACCTATGCAATGGTGCACAGCCTTGTGTTTCCAGGGCTCTCCCATATAACTCCCATTTCAGTAACATTGCCAGTATCTGTATCTCCAAACAGTCCACACTATTTTTGCTCCTCTCAAGTGGCAGAGCCACAGGTAAGGTGTTTTTAAAACCATACATCTATGAGGCTTAACTATTTTCACTGAAATTAGAGACCTGAAAAGTTTGCCCAGAAGTCCTACACACTGGCAGGTTTTATGGGTAAACAGGGAGTTTCTTCAGCTTTATGAAATATTGTTGGGTCTTATAGGTTTAACTGTATACATTGAGGAGCACTGACACTGGTGACCTTATGCCTGCACAACCTACAGAAACCATTGTGACGACTATGAACTATCAACAGGTAGAAATGAAACCTAGGTAGGGACTGCTAATCCTTAAGTAAAGTACAGTATCCAAAATCCAGGGCCGGTTCTGAGAACAGACCAGGACATTTCTAAAAGGATGCATACATTTGTAGTTTGTAACAGGTACCAAAATGACAGGTTTTTGAGGAATATGCACCAGTAATGCAAGCACCACCTCCCATCTAAAGTGTCTTGACTCTGCTATGGAGGGACTAGCTCTGTGCCCATTCTAACTTTGGCTTTTAATGAAACTGTCAACACAGGTGGCTAGCTAGTATTAATTGTGCTTTTTTGCAACATGAACTGTGGGAATTGCACTGAAATCCTCAATTCACTTTCCATAAGTTACTGAAAAAAGTCACCAGATGGTAAAACTGGATTTGGACAATAAGTGGACTATTCTCCATCTGAGCTATCAACCACAATGTAACTTAGCAAGTTCTCTCACAAAAAATAAACCTCCAAAGTATTACCTACATTTTCCAACATACTTCTTAGATCTTGGAAAATAATAGGTCAAATTCTTCTCTGCTGTTAAGGCACACTAAGTAAAAATAGTGAAACAGGTATAAACAGTTCATCCTACTGAATACTCACCTCTTCTCTTCTCTCTTCAGCAGAAGGAACTTTAAGTTCTCTTGCTGTGTCATCCTTGGGATCAAATAAGTATATGTAATCTGAAGAATAGCTAACAAGGATCTCCTGACCATCATCGCTGTAGCATAAAGATGTTACCCTGCAGGATTTGTTATTAAGGTGTGGAGGAACAAAACGTGCAACCATTCCAACTGTGCCCCGGCCAGCATAATTACCTAAATAGTAAAAGCAAAAGAACATGAACTTATTTTGACACATTTTCAATTAGCAAATGCACTGTTTAACAAGCAAAGTCTGAATTATTGCTAGGGAAGTGCCAGACATTTTGTAGTGTCCACATTTTGCTAAATATGAAATGAACAAATGCCAAGTCAGATCTTTTATCTTGTGTGTGCTTTAATAGAGAAAGAAATATAGAAACACACACGCACATGCGCACAACACATTATGGGAGTGGAAATGTTACCAACAAAAAGAATGCTTACAATGGAAACAATTATTTAAATGCATCTGGATCATCTCATTTATGGACATGGTGATGTACATCTGCACACTCACCACTCCTTCCCTTTAATATTACACAATTGCATAATAAATTACCATGCTCCTTTGACTAACTTATCTATGATCTACCCAGTAATTAAACAGTCTTTAATAAAACAGAAAAATCATACATCATTCACAAACACTGTTTCTATTTGCCACGTGAGGCTTTCCCCCCAGAATTATAACAGCCAACCAGGAATAACATTCAGTCTTTGACCAATGGCAAGTTCAATGCTTACTATCTCACCACCTAAGGCTAAAACTGATCCTTCATATCACTCCAAGTAGGCTGGAATTCTGCTTTTAAATAAGACAACATTAATTTTTCTGTACACAATAACTTAGTGATTCTAGGGGCTGATCCTTCATGATTAGACTGGATAGGTTAAATATTCTCTTTTCTAAACTTAGCTTTCCCAATAGGTCTGAGCTGGAAACAAAACAGAAATAAGGCTTTGCAAGCAAAGAGATATATAAAATTCCCCTGAAACCAAAACAAAATTTTGGTTTCTCTTCAGATCGTACAGGTGTAACCTTAATATATGATGCTGTTGTGTACCACATGTTTAACTGGCATTTTTGGGGGATGACTGAACTCCATTCAGGAGTACTAGGAAAAAATAACTGAATTAAATATTTTTTGCTATAGTGCATAGTGCTTTAGAGATTAAAAAGACAGTTCTTTGCTCTGAAGGCTAATTTTCCTGCCCAACTATTTGGCCACAGTCATGCATGAAAGTGTTACTTTTTAACAACAGGAAGAAGTATTTCCCCTCTATTCCTTTTATCAAATATTTTTTCCTTCAAGATTCCAAAACAAAACCAATTACCTTCCGGCAAAAACCAGGACTGTGTTTCACCCAACATCTCAAGTTTCATCATTTTAAGAGCAAGTTAAAAAGGCTTTAAAATGGAAACACTCTGCCAGATTTAGCTATAGATACTGCTACATGCTCTGCTATAAATTCATATGTGCATATATGCAAAATCACCCCTTCACTAGCTGTTAGATGTAACCTAGTGTATTTTATTTTTCTAGGCAAGGACTTGTTTTCCCAAGGGAGAAGTTACCCTCCAGTCAAGAAGAAAGAAAGCAGTAGATGCTTCATGATCAGGACGAAGGTTAATGGCATTAGGCATTTGAAATCTACATGCCTGAACGCAAAACATGCACAAGCTATGGTACCATTTAATAAAACTACCATAAATGCAGGAAGAGCAAACAATAAGGCCTGCATATCTTGCTTCTCCTAGTGCTCATAAACCAAAAGCTAGCCTTGGCTGGCTAGCCACTTGATGGTAAAAATGCTTAGTTCCCAGACACCTACATCAGAATATATATACTTCCCATGTTCTAAAGTAAGAGTGGTAAATTGCCATATACTCAAATATAAGATGAACTCCAATAATCAATTATACTCTATATATGGGAAAAATGATAAATGTTACAATTTTCCAGGTACAGAATCTAAGCATTGGAGGGCTGTCTTGACCCCGTCCCCAAAACTGCTACAGCAGGGAAAGCAGTGGCAGGAGGCCCCCCTTGGCCCCTACCCTGCTCACTTATTCCCCCCCTGCAGACTTCCTGCCCCCTCTGCATTTCCCTATCCCCAGTGCCTCTGCCCATCCCCACCCACACACCACCTCTTCTCCCTCCTTCCCCCACAGCACATGGAAGCTCAGCCCTTACCTTACCATGCAGCAGTGCTGGTGCTAATGTTTGGCCAGGCAGGCAGTGCAGCAGTGTTGGCACTGCTGATTGGCTGTGCAAGGGAAGGCGTTTCCATGTGCTCCCTGCCCAAGGAGAAACCCCAGCCCCAGCAGAGCCAAGCTGCACCTGACAGTGAGGGGAAGGAAAGAGGGTGGGTAGGAAGACAGAAGCTGCAGAAAGGAAGTGGAGAGGGGGCAAGAGACTGCTGTGGGTCTCACTGTTTCAACCCAGGCTCATGACCAGAGTTGGAGCTGCAGCAGCTGCCTGCTCCCCCACTCCACTTCATATGTAAATGTCAGACAAGGGGCTTTTTTCCCCATGCTGAATGGAGAGGGAGGGTTGTTTTATATTGTAGTAAATACAACAGATCATTTAATCTACCATCTTACCTTAGACACTGTGTAATAACTTTAGACAAGAAGTGGTATGGAGTGAGAACTACTGGAAGAATAAATACTTTCTACAAGATTCTACAGAACTCACGAGATCCCTTTGCGTAAAAGACAATAATGGATTAAAGACATCCAAAGCTGGGCTGAAACGGTTGCATCCTATTTGTACTTTACTGAGCTCTCTAGTTTAGTACAGGTATGAGCACCACATGATCTACAAGTGCAGGCATGCAATGCTGCACCTTCATAGATCTATGTAGAAATTACATAAATCAAGACGGAGTGTTGTCTGCTGAAATCATCAGGTGGCTGCACATTCCCAAATAAGGCTAAAAGACACAAACTCCATGGTGCTGCACTAAACCTTCAGAAGCTCTTAGGCCACCTAAGGAAGAGAGTTTCTTTGCAGACTTCAAGTAATCTTTCAAATCCTTTCCCTGCAGGCTGTAGTAATTACTTTTTTGGTGCCCTAACATAGGATTTATTATTGCAAGAATGCTGACATAATACAGAAAAACTATAAAAAAGCCGGCTTTTAAAAAAACTACAGCAACCCAAATGGTCTAATGTTAAGCGGGGGGGGGGGGGAGGAGGGATGGCTAACTACCTCTTCCTGATGTTAGAAAAGGTTATTTATTTCATGTGCATTTCCTACCTGTTGCTCTCGTGCCAAGCATTCGCCGATCATATATTCTTACTGAGCTATCAGAGCAGCCTACAGCAAGGTAATATGGTATTGGTGGACAGATGGCTACAGAAGTGGCAGCACGCCGGCAGTTTATTAAAATATCCTGGAATAAAACAAAAAAAAGGCATTTAATATCCCCATACCATGTGAAGTATAATTCTACCCAAAAATTTCTAGAGAAGGGGCTGCAAGATTGCTGCAAAAATCAAGATCTGGCCATGGAAAGATAGATGGCAAGAACATGCTACAAGGGAAGAGCAGAGAATGAAAATGATCAGAGAGCAAAACAGTATGAAATCACATTCAACCCAACAATGGAAGGTGTAACAGTGCAGAAATACAAACTGTTCTATTCAAATTTTATTGTACAGAAGGAGAGACCAGGAGGTGGACAGCAAGAACCACAAAATAGACAGCACCTATCTAAGCTAATTTAAAAGGTTTAGAATAGATTTGATTTATGGACAGATAATTGGATAGTAGAATTTCTTATAGCAACAATAATGTAACAAGCTTAGGGACCAAACATAACTAAAACCTAAAAAGATATGCTGTGAAAAATACAGACAAGAAGAGGGAGAGAAATAAACGGTACAACGTGCATAATCCATGTTCCGAGATCAGTTTATCGTGTTCAGGGCCAAAAGTTTTTCTGGAACACAAACACTATGGACAAAATTAGCACTTTCTAGGGTGCTACACCTCCAATTAAGGTGATCTTATATATTCACTACTCCACCTTTTTTCTATGTTATTACAGTAAGACAAAGACTGATCAATTATTTAACATTTTAGCGGAGTTTCCATTTAGAAACTCAATTTTCAACACCACCCCTATACTCCACAAAAGTCATAATACCCTCAAAATTGGTGAGTTTAGAGGCAGAATTTTTCGACCAAGTCTGAAGTAAACTGAATCAGGTTTGATGCATCATAATATCTTAAAACGCTGCAGAGATAGACAAGCTTTCAAATGCAGTGCACTCTAAGTCGAGTCCAACAATGCAGTTGGCCCAATAAAAGATATCACCCACAGAAATCCTTGCCACTTGCACATCTCCCAGACCATCACAGATACATCACAGATGCACCTGCACCACCAAAACTAACTTCTGTTACTATGTGATTTAGTCAGCTCATTAGGAGACTTTAAAATCTAAAACACAGCTCACATGATATTGATGGGGTTCACATTCTGAATGTTCAGAATGTGGTCACATATTTGGGTCACTGCTATTAGAACATGCAATTCTTACATCTTTGCAATCTTCTTTTGTGCAACTTGTCTTGATTCGAGTATCAAACCACCTTACAGTGCCATCCTCACCACAAGAGAGGAAAGTATAGGGATCATTTGGTACTGTCATAATCTGTAATAAAAAAAAAAAAAAGAAAAAAAAATCAGAAACATTATTTTTTCTTGAAACAATATAAAGTTTATTTCCAAGTTTTCAGTACTTGTGAGCAAGAATAAGCACTGATTCTTAGCTGTGATGAAGATTTCTATGAAAATAATCAAAAGTAAATGAAATATTGCATTTTCAGCAGTGTTTTAATTATATATTTTTTAAAAATCCAGTCATGAAGGAGCTGAAACAAGCTAAACAACACTTCCATTTTCATTTGATAGCTGAGTTGCACATTATTTTCAATTAAATAATTACCATTTTAACTGTAAATAAAACTCAAGTGCAGTTTATTTTCTATTATGCAACAAGCTGACATTTTAATAAATCAAAATACCTAGTAATGCAGAATTGTCCACACTATTAAGTCCATTAAGTCCACACTATTATGTTAAGTACATTCACTGGTACTGCTCCTCCAATTCAAGTTGGTCTTTTACTTGGAAAATAATCCCCCTTTGAACAGTAACAAAGTGAGGTCTATTTTTAATCCTCACCCTTCAATTCATTAATTATTACTCTCTGCACTTTTCTTTAATAGTAGCATTACACCATTTTTGATCACAGAATTACTATAATTTCCTAAGAATATGGTAATAACAGCAGCATTTTTTACATACATATATATATTTTCTTGCAGTATTTTTCAAGATACTAAATTTACACAGAATTAAGTATCCAAAGTTACTTCATTTTTCTAAAGTTTCCAAAGCCTAGAACTGCTATTAAATTCACTAGATTCTTTCCATATCTTTGTTGGACTGCACCACCCTTCCTATTAGGTTTTCAGATGCCTTTAACAAATAGCTACCACTTCATAACAAGTCAGGCATATCAAAATTTACCTTTCAGCCTACTGAAAAGAGCAGCTACTGCAAAATACTGAAATCAGACTGGCAATCCTGCTTTTACCAAAGTCAGTGGAAAAAATCACTTCTGGCCACACCTGGCAACCATTTCAAGCTGCAGGCCAGAATACCTGAAAGCAGGTTAGGTGGCTTTCTCTGCATCCACTCTGGGCCAGGCAGCTGAACTGCAGCTGAGAGGCAGATGTGGGAAGGGAGAGAGGAAGCTGCAACAGTATGAACACAGCTGTCTGGACCCAGCCCAGCTCCCCACTGGCTGGAAGCTGCATCTGCTCCCAAACCAAGGGGAAGGGAAGGGAAGGCACAGCTAGAAGATGACTGGTACCAGTGCACCTCCTCACTGCTGAGCCCTGGCACAGGCATATGCAAAGTCCTCAGGCTCTACAGGCTGGCTCCACTGGCTGTGGGCCGGATCTGACCCATGGGTTGTATGTTGCTGAGCCTCATCCTATGGGGTTAATGCCCTAAATGAACAACACCAGGCAAAAGCAATAATAATTCAGGAAAAATACACTATGTGCATTTATTTCAACAGCTATTTAGTAGTTTTCATTATTTTATAATATTGCAATTTGTAGGTATCAATATTTTGGGGTTACACATGCACACACACACAAAATGCACTTTTTAATATAAACATCACCAGCTCTGATACCCTGTGACTACCTCTATAAACATGAACCTCAACACTGGTAACTGAATGTTAGTGTATTGACCCTGCTGTGTTTCAATTCTAAATTTAAAAAAGATTTACCAATAAAAAAAATGGAACACAAAGGTAAGAATTATCTTTATAAGTACATTCTCTCTTTTTAAACAGAATTTATGTGAATAGCAGCAAAGTCAAGTACCCGAGAGTGACTAATTCATCATTTTTAAATTCCCTGACATAACTACAAATACTCCCAGAACCCATATTGTGAATCTCTTCCCCTCTCTCCTACTGTTTTTAAAATAGTCCATAACTCCCTTCTCCCTTACGTTGTCTCACAAAAAAATTATACTCCTTGCAAATTAATTGAGCTGCCTTATTTTTATTTGGTGTAAGTCATGATCTGAAATTACTACAAGCTTCATAATGTAAGCTCAAGGCCAGTTAAAATCTAGTTGGCCATTTAATTTAGGACTACTAACAGAGGCCAAATTATGTTAGCTTTTGTTATTTAAAGAATCCAGTGAGTCAAATTCTATATTTAATATGAGGAGGCAGTTAAATACAGTTGAAAAACAGTCATGCAGCTTTAACACATTTTCTCCCCACAGTCAAAAATGTGTTTAAGCAATATTGTTTCTAACTAACTTACAATACATGAATTCAACCTAGTGAAATTCTTCGTTCCACTGTACTACCTCCAACTTACCCTTTGCTTTCATGTTTCAGGAATCTAAAAAAATCAACTCTTGCTGTACCATGCAACAGCATGTGTTTCAACATTTGAGTACAACTGACAAGTTAGTTGAAACTTGCATCATTCAGATATGTGCTGATTAATTCTTCCTACTATATAGATGTACCTAAATAATAATTCATGATGGAAAAATTCATGGTGTTTAGAATATTTATTTTTTATAGGATCCATACTACTTAACCAAAATATTGCGAACATGATCCTCGGTGAGAGTGAAAAAGGAATGCCATTTATTTGCTCTTTAAGACAGTCATCCTCTAACTTTTCAAACTTGAAGCACCCCTCAAAAATATGCCAGCTCTTAAATTTTCACTCATTTTTTACCATAGAAAAATAATAGAACAATTCTATTCCAAAGAGCTTAAAAAGACCACAGGGGGCGTGTCCGGATGAACATGCACGTGCCTCTTGCCCCATCTCAAACCCCTTTGAGATAGGTCAAGAGGCACACGCGGGAATGATAAAACGTTCACCACGCTGCAAGTTTGCAGTGCAGGGACAAAATCAGACACATCCAGGGGTCCAAAAAAACTGCTCCACAGGACAGTGGGGCAAGGCACAGTCCCAGACTGTGCCTGGAGCCAGCAGGGAGTCAGTCCTCCAGGAGAGATGATCTGATTTCTGGGCAGAGCATCTCCGTAGTGATTCTGCTGCCCCAGCGTTGTCAAAAGTAAGTTATGGACATGGGGTGGGGGTTATGGGTGTGGGTGGGAGTGAGTGGGTGTGAGGAGTGGCAGGGGGGTGTTGGAGGGGTGTCAGGAGCTGTTGGGGGCTATGGGGAGTGGAGGGGGATGTCAAGGGGGGGAGTGGAGGGGGGGGCGCTGCCCCCCGGTGTGTGGGGCTGGGGACATAGTAGCCCACGTGGAGAGGGGGGGGCCGAAGCAGCTGTGGTGAAGCTAGCGGCGCGCAGCAGGACCCAGCCCAGCTCATTAGTCCAGCTTTGCACCAAAGCAGGTCGCACGGTTCCTGGAGCCATGCAATCCGCTCTGGTGCAAAGCCAGACTAGTGAGATACACCAGGCTGGGCCAGGTCCCACCGTGCACCACCTCCCTGCAGGCACAGAGGGGCAGGCAGCGCAGGACTCGGCACGGTGTGCAGGGACAGTGCACCCAGCCCAGCTGGGTCCTGTCAGCCCTGGGGCCGCTTGTGTTGCCCAGGCTGGCCAGTCCCGTAGGGCCACAGGACACGACTAGGCTCGGCACGCGGTTCCCTAGAGTTGGCAGCAGCAGCCTCAGAGTGCCCACTCCCGCTGCTCCTGCAAAAGGTAATTTATGGGCTGTGCGCTGGGGGGGAGGGGGGAGCTGCACTCTATGGGGGCCATGGGGCCCACCCCTCCTGAGCAGCCCCACCACAAGATCCCCCACATCCTCAGTCCCCCCAGCAATTGCCTCATACCTACCCACACACAAACCCACATCCCTCCACACACACACACACACACACACACACACACACACCCCCCTGCCTCCCTCACCTCTTCCTACCCGTTTCCTGCAAATGCCACATCCCCCCATCACACACCCATTGTGTGTGAAGAAAACCAAAAGCAAACATCAAGACATATTGGTATTTAGAATGTATTTTATCAAGAAGATAGAGACACTGGTAGGCTTCCAAATTGCTTTAACACTGTAAATATACCAATAAAGCATTGCACAACTAATTGATTCCTCTCTCTATACATAGAGGGCTGGGGGGGAGGGAGGGGGGATGCGCCCAACACATCAGCATTTTTTAACACTATAGATGGCACCCTGGTTGAGAATCATTTTCTGAACAAAATGGCTGGCATGATCACATAATGAAGATATAAATTTCAAAATCAAAGACTCCAGAAACACATCAGACCTAAAAACCCCTGCGTACTAGAAAACCAGAACTCAAGAAAGACTTACAATACTGACTGGTGAAGTTTTTGTGCTATTGAATGAGGTACTTGAACCAGATTTGGAGTATTTTGCTAATTGATACAGGATGATTAGGCTGGTTCAGTTTTCCAGGAGAATCATCTCTGCCAAATTCATAAGTAATTCTTTAAACTGTTTTCTTCTGACACTTTCTGCATCCCACAATTTCTCTGATCACTGGCTGAATGTGGTGCTGAATTGCTTCTGCACCTGTAAGTACATGCCTGCAAATTTACATCCAAGGGGCAGGCTCCCTGCCCTAGATTTCTTAGTTTAGTGCTTGACCATCCTTTTTTCTCCTAGAATAATCTTCAACCATCTTGTTCTCTCTTGCAAAGGAAAAAAACCCAACCTTTTCTATATAGAAAAGTTATATTACCCAATAACGCTCATGAGTTAACAAAATAGACAGACAGCATTGTTACTGCTAACATCCTCTACCATGGGAGAATCAGAACCTGGTATTACAGTATGCATCCTATTGCTCAGAAGTAAATTGTATTATCCAGGAGATGCGACATTTAGTAACTGCTGTTTCAATCATCAGATAGTCTTATTAAAAAAAGAAGTTGCAACAACAGGTTATACTATCCTCTGGCATACAATGGAGTGAAATTAGGATAAAAAAAACCTCACGCTATCCAGTCAGGAGCTAGATAAAAAAAGCCACAAACATCTTATAGCGAATGTGCTGAGATTCGATGCAGTTTAAAAAGAGTAAGTCCTTATCTCTCTCAATCAAAAGATTAATGTTGCTTAAGGGAAACAATACCTTCTGGGTTAAAATAAAAATACACCTTTAAAAAAAATAAACACTAAATAAGAAGAGATCTAGAATGATCTTCAGCAAATCCAACAAACAATATCTGAACTATTGACCTGAAGCAGCATCCAGAGACCAAGGATGTGTACAAATATAAAATGAGCTCCTTAGGTGGCCCTGCATTCCCCTTAAGGAATCATTATCCTGTGGCTAGCAACTGTTCCTGACACGTCGTTTAAGTGGATACAGACATACACTGTTAAGGACTTTATTTTTACCACATAACAAGAAATTAATTCTGAGAGCTCTTTAGACATGTTCCTTTAAACGTACACAAACCAAACATATTAACATTAAAAAAAACCCCCAAAGGAAATGGAAATTGTATGATTCTTCTGTCCACTCTTTATAAAAAGCAACGGACTTACCAAAACTTATGTTAGAAATTCAGAGTTAGATCATTCACATAATTATTTGAAAATATAATACAGAACATTAGCAACCCCAAGATGAAAATTACATTTTCAACAACCTTTGTAAAACATAGTATATGGGCTATGTCACTAATGACCCTGATACATGTTACACTTAAGACATGATTAACTGATTAATCACACCTTAAGTAGTAACCTGGCCACACATTCATTTCATGAATGGTGTGATGAAACCAGCAATAAGTGACAAAGTTATTGAAGAAAATATGTATAGTAACTTTGTCGCTGATTTCCATCACACCTTTAACTGAACATGTGGCCAGTGCTCTTGTGTGCATGGCTGCATCACAGAGCAAAAGCGCAATTGTTGGGATTACACATTAGACCCCACACCACCTTTTTTAACTTCTACCAGTGGCCTAGAACACAAAAGAAGCAATCTGTCTAGTGAACCGTGTGTGACTCCTAGTTTAATGCAGTTTTGAGTTTACCCACTAGCTTTCCCATTGAGTTATAAATAACCTTAACAGTCAAGCTTACTTTCTTTACATAATAAATAAAGGTGGATATTTTCTCACATGCCCCCAGATAAGACACACCTGTGGTTTTGGGAAGTCAGAATGAAGAAAAAGAAGTTTTTCTAATCATTGCTGAATGTTGACTGCAGGGGATCCTAACTGCAGCTGGGACTATGGAAGGGTAAACCCTGAAGGCTGAACTTGTTCCCCTCCCTCCCTGGCAAAGGGGAAGCCTGGCAGCCATCTTGAAGCATTGTCTCAATGCTTCTGTTCTAGCAAAGAAAAATCAGCTTTCCCATTTAAGACATGCACCCTAAGTTTGGAGGGCTGATTTTTAGAGAAGGGTGCACGCGGTATGCAGGTAAATAGGGTATTACTAAGGAACACTGAAGATTATTTCTACACACAGAAATTTCACTATGAAATGCTCAAAGTCTGCAAAGACAGACAAAAACTTCAAGCTAAAAAATGTAAAAAAAGTTAGGAAATTTTTGGTAAAGTTTATGTTTATGAGAAAAGGCTTAGAAGTCCAGAAATTTAAAGTTTTGAAAAATAAGTACGAGTCTGCCCTTATTCCACTGACAGCATAAACCTACCATAGATTACCTTCCTCTGCACCAGACCACCTACAGCTCAATAAAAAGTTTGTATTTCCCTCTTCCTTAACAAAGAAAACAAATAATTTGCGGGCTTGATATTGAGGTGAGATCCCTTTATACAGTACAAGCATATGCATACTGCTAGATATTTCACTATGCAGGAAAAGCAGCCTTAATGATACCAATACTTAACTTCTGAGAATCCTTCATTAAGGTAACATATTTCAGTACTAAAGCAAAGACCATAAACAACTTTTGAAAGCTACAAGCAAAGGAAAATTAGTATATATAACAGTGAAGCATAGAAATAAAGCTGTCATTGTCTGACTGAAATCTTGGTTAGCACCAACAACAAACTTCTATTTTCCAAATATTAAAGAGACCTTGGACTTTCAAGCAGAAGTGATATTGCAATACCTCATAGGTAGTTCCATAGTGGCACGTATACTGGCACTGCCTGTTGGTCTCGGCATCTTGCTCAACGTTAGTATAAAAAATTACTCCATCTCCAGAACAGGACACAATCTGTTTGTCATTGGTGCATGGTAAGAATTTTGCACTAAAAATATTAGCTCTGTGTCCTGAGCGGATGGTTGTTAAAACCTAGAAAGGAAAGAAGAAAAGCTTGTATTAGGCTAATATTTTCAAAGCAAATAGTAATGCATGGAAAAAAAACAAAACTTTTAATTTATTATCCCATGATATAGTGCCAGGAGTACAAGTACTAGTAATATACATAGCTAGCTACCCACAGAACTCTGCAAGGAAATAACAGATATAAAGACATAGGCACTCTTTTGCAAAATGGCCTGAAAAATTAGACTTGGAGGGCCATTGCACAAACGTATTTTGTGAAAGAACTAGGATTCATATTTCTAGAAATCTGATGCCAGAACATGAATCGGCAGCCATTCTAAGAAGTGATAATGAATCATTAGAGAGCAATAGTGACAGATAAGAGACATGAAAAAGAGGAAAAAGAGTGACCAAGCGGAGTCATTGACCACAAAAAAATCCAGTATGAGCATACTTTAACTGAAAGGATGATCAGCATAGTACATTTTAAAAGTATAAAGGTTACTAAGCCTCCCTGGATACAGATAAACTAATGATTTTATTCAAATTATTTAATCACTGGATAGTTCACAAAGGGGGCAATTAAATAGTGTGTTCATTCTAAAGACTACAAATCCTCATCATTAGCTAGATGTAGAGTCCTGGAATGGAATAAGTTTTTAATAGTGCTCCTGTTCTCTTTGAAGAAACTCTTCCTATTTCCAGGTTTCTCTTCTTATATTTTAACACTCCATAACTTAAACCCTGCTTATTGTTGCACTGTGGACAGTCTTTTTAAACAAGAAAACAAAGTCTGTTCCATCAAATTCCCACAAGACAATTCCGCTCCACCTCATTCCATTCACAACATTTATTTTCCCACTCCCTCCAACAGGCAGGCACATCCCATGGATCCTAGTGGTACTCTGCTCCCATTGCAGGGTTTGAGCTGGAAACAATGGAAAAGAAACAGATTCACACTACAGGGAACAGCAGCAGCTTCCTGTATTATGGTTCTGTAGCACTTCTCATTGCAAAAAAGAAAAAAGTAAGACTTTTTGGAGAGCTATAATTGTGCACTAGAATAAGCCAACTGCCTTTCAGCCAGCTAAGCAGCAAAGCAAGGCCTAACACAGCCTATGTAAGAAAAGGGCCTGGGGGGTAAGGCACTTCTATATATCGTCTTTCTTGAAATTTCCTATTACTGAACTTCCAAAAGCTGTAGCACACACTAAATGTTAATGCAGGCAGGGCAAAGACTTGTCACCAACACTACCAGCACAACAGAGGAATTAAGAAAGATGCCTATACAGAGTGACAGAAAAAGTTAAGAAGCTTTGATGCTAATTTTGAAATGGCAGTTGAATTGAGGTGACGATGCAGACAAGGGATAAGAAGAGAAGTCAGGATGACTTTCTGGAACAACTGGAGAAATGCATTACCTATTATCAGTTCTTGGGGTGGTATCCTATGAAGACTCCAGTATCTAAGAGTTAAGTACCCCTTAGCAGCCTGCCCATGCAAAACTGACATCACGGATCTTTCTCAGAGTTTGGATAATGATATCACATACATTTAGAACAAGAATAAACACGAATGGGGATGGAGTAGGGAATCAGAGTTGTATCTCTGTTGACTCAAGGGAGGGAGCTAAAACAATAATTGGGCTGTCATTCTGCCATCAGTCTCAAGAATGTTTCTTAATGGTAAATAGAAGAGACTAACAGGTGGAAAAGACAGCACTACAGCTAACAAGTTAATATTATTTCTTATTTTGCCGTAATTAATTAGAATGATCTTTTAATGTATGCAGTTAAAAAACCCAGAACACACTAGGATACAAAGCGATAATTAGCCAAGTTTTAGGACACTGAAGTAGTTAAGAAACACAAATAGTCAATATGTTAAAAAATGGCTAGGCAGAGAAGCTACTGTGGATACCAAAAGGAAAAACGAAAATCTTTATCTTTTTAAACTCTCCTATGTCTGTAAACTGCCTAGCATACTGTACATTACTACCACCTACATTATGATTTGAAACTAGAGAAGAATCCCCTCCCTTTCCACACTTTAGTTTGACATTTCTGCATGTACAAAGCTCAAAGGAAAGAAGTAGTATTCATGTTGTACTCTTCGGCACTACCTGCAACACCTAGGTTCCTTAGCATATTTTTTATCCACTGCCTGAATTAATGTGGCTCTAATGGCTTTGCACCTGTGAATCTTAGCAAGAAATGACACTGAAAAACTTTTGTGTATCAGCTTTAATTGCAGGAAGACAAGTAGTGGGGGGAAAAAAGGATCAAAGGGGCAAAAGCCACAAAATCATGGACTAAATATAGACACTGGATTTATGACACATTATAACCTGCCTGACATCCAACTCCCCAGGTACCTCATCACTATTCATCCCCCTTCTCTCCCCACCAGCCAGCCTGTCTTCTGACTCCTCAATCTACATCTTCACTGACTGCCTATCTTGTATGCATACCAGCTCAGCCTCTGGCTTCTTTACTTTTCATTCCATCCGGGAAGAGAACACACCAACTGCAGAAACTTCCTCAGCCTAATGAAGGGTTTTTGAACCTGAAAGCTTGCTTAAAAATGTTTTTTCCAACTATTTAAGTTGGTCTAATAAAAGATATCAGATTCACCCAGAGAACCTTGTCTGCCTACTTCCTTACACCAACACGGCTACAACCGACACCGCCATATTTAATTAAACACACAAAACCAACACTTCAGATTTATTAAACAACCTATAAAAATAAATCAAAACATGGGGCACATTCACCACTAATTTATTAAATGCTAGTATTAACTATTATAGCATTATAGGTATGACGTGGTTATTGGATTAAACCAATTATTTTAGATTACCCTAGGGAAATTTTTCTAAAATGCCTAAGTGAAAGTCCTTTGAGCTTAAGTGCCCACTTGCTTAATGGTAGACAAGAACCTTGTCTGCCTATGTCCTTAGACCAACACAGCTACAACCTACATGCTTGCCTAATGTGCTTTAAAATGGAAGTGGTTTTTTAATTTTTTTTTTACCTAGGCTGTTTTGAAAATGTGTATCCCCTTTTCTTTCAAGTTTTTAGAACTCATAAATCTCATCCTCCTTCCCCTTTTTATTAATATGCTGGAAGTGAAAAACAAGCTTTCCTGCTTTTTCAATTCCCAATCTCTCAGCTTCGAATGAACCAGTCCAAACGAAGAAAACATTCTTTCTGCACCTGCAGAAGAAGCTACTTCTGGTAAAAGCTGATTTAGAACTTTAGCAAATTCATCGAACTGGTGCAAAACACCTGGAACCAGGTGTGACTTTAGAACATCCTCAGCAAACGTATACTCCTTGAATGGTTCCTCTCTAGCCCTGAAATTTATTATGGATGATTGATGGGAGATTAGTGGGGGGTGGCATAGGTACTAAGATGAACAGTTGGCAGCCCAGAGGTTGCAGGTGTGAGGCTATAGCAGAAGAGCTCACAGCACAGCCCTGTCAGATTCCAACAAATCTGAGAATTCTGGTAAATACCTTGTCACACAAGGACACGAAAAAGGTAACAGAGCCCATGTCATACCAACATTTTCCTCTTAGGCCGTTAGTTATCTACCCTGGTAATTTGTGTTAAGAATACTGGTAAGAAAATGAAGTGGAGTAAGTGCTTGATCCATCTACTTCCTTACTACCTGCAATTCAACTTTGCTGTTGGGCATTTCTTGCTTTAATGTTTTTTTAAGTTCTTTCCAAATTTCAGCAGCAATCTTTCTGTAGTTTGTTCAAGGCTATGGAAATAGGTTTTGGTGTATTCAGCATATCTTCCACATTTCTCTTCAGTCCAATGTTGATTACTCCAGCTGTGATACTTCCATCAGCTTGGTCATGACTTTCTTCACAGACAGTCATCAGAATAAGTCAGTTCTTAATAAATAGCTTAAAGCAATCAACCAATGAATTCCATTATATATCTTGGGGGAGAATTAGCGTGGATCCCCCAGCTCTCTTCAGTAAAGCTAAAGCAAACTGGCTGTTATGGAAAGGTTTTGCAATTTCAACAGCATTTTCCTTATTCCTGAAGTAGTTACATTTTAGTACCATTTACAGGTACTAACTTAATGCACCATAATTACAGTTGCATTAATGAACGTGTAGACAAGCCCAGTTTATTCTATCTTTTACTGCTGCTTCTTTTAAGTCTTCTGCAGTATGGGCCTTTCCTGACGTATCAATTGTCTGCCAGATCAACAATCATGTCTTCTGTTGTCATACAAGTACATATTACTGGATCATTGTGTATATTACTCTATCCATCAAATTAACACTTTTCCCTTCAATGTTTTTTGCACACTTCAATTTCTCTCTCATACAATGTATCCAGATGCCTTCCAGCAGTATCTGTTCTGAAAGGGTGGAGTGTAACCTGGTCATAATTACTAAGCCATGTCAGTGAAATGTTTGTTCTGAACAAGATGAAAGGGAGTATTTGTTGAATAAATAAACAGAACTCTCTTTTTATCTATGTTGTCTTGCTGGACTTTTCCAGTCTTGATTATGAAACTCATCTACAGTTTTACTTGATAGTGAAGAAAGTTTATTTTTTGGATACACATAATTTACTGTCTGAAGTATGTTTAGTTACAGTATTGTTGGTAGTATCAGTAGGTGATTCTGAAGTTGCAGGCATTGCAGATCATGGATGTTCATAACTTCTTACATCTAAACTGGACCCTGAAACAAGATGTGGAGAAAATGACTCATGCTCAGTATTACTCAGTGCATTACTGTAAAAGGATTATAAATGAAAGATCCCTTCTACAGTAGATGTTTTTTAACTAGTGTTTAAATTATAATTTTTTCCAAACCCAATTCTATAGGGAAAATATTCAATAAATCATAAAAGGTCCTATTTAAATCCTTTTCTTTGTCAATATACAATAGTTTGAAAAATTACATTATTAAATTCATAAATTCTTATTAAAACTTTATTCTGCACAGGATAACTTTACGTAAGGATTGTATGTTTGCTTATACTGATCAATAAACCTCATTTCAGAAGTGCAGGGGTAATATTAAAAATGTATAATGGACTAATACTTCCACAAACTAGCATGTCCATTTAATTTTGGTACATAAACATTTTGAAATCTGTAATCCACCCAAAATAAGTTAACATTATTGTCAAACTTATAATTTACTAGCATTGCAAAATATGATAGGCAATCCATCAGAATGGTTCAAAAAATAGTAAGTTTACTAACCAATTGATCTAGATGGCTCAGACACGTCACAATCACCATCTTCAAGTTCACTGCCTTCTGAGAAGCATTTTTCATAATGTTTCTTCATTTGAGCTACCAGGCCTTGCATCTCTTTATTGCACTATTTACATTCGCCATGTGTTCCCTTTTCTTCCAGTGGCACAGGAGCTTCTTCAAAATATTCCCAAACAGGGCTTTTTTGTAACCTGCAACCATGGCAGTTTTTTCCTCCATTTTCCAGGTGGTGAAATCCAAGCTAGTCCATGCTCCATGGAACGTTGTTCCTTTTCCTTGTCTTGGTGTTGGCTCTTTCTGTTGCACACACTGTTCCTTACTCTCCTCCCTCTCCTTATTCCACACAAGAAATTGACAGCAAATCAAGACTCCTTCTCCCTGTGATATAACCCATCATACCCTTCACCCTCCCCTGCTAGCAGTCCATGATTTCTGCTATTGTAACCCCCTGCCCTTAGTGCACTACAGTACTTTAGTTTAGAGACATGGATAGAGCACTTGAGAAGTTAATGTTTACATTTCTGTACACATGCAAAGAAAGGCCATTTAACTGAAGTACCTAGAAACATTCAAAACCAGGGGGCTGGTACATGCCGAGCAGATGGTTGTTCTTCCATGAGCTGGAGAATAACCTTCTACTATGGGTGTAGAATCATAAATATTCACAATTTGAGAACTGAGCTAATCAGAGCTCAGGCAGAAAGAACAAAACAGGAGTTTGATACCCTGTTCAAATAGGTGGGCCCAGTAGGTAATCTTGATCAAGGAGTATGTATGATGGTGTCTACTGGAGTCAGAGGCCAGGGCGTTCCAATATCTGTGATGATTTTGCTGATCCTTTGCATCCAGTAATATAAATTCTGAATCCCTCGACCTCATTTAGATGTTTCCCCCTCATTTTATATAGAATAAAAGCAGTCCAACTCAGAGCTTTTAGTAAAGGCTCAATGACTGAACATATTTTAGTTGAAAATTTTTTAATAAATTAAACTTGATCTGAGCCTTCAAGAGTCTGAGAAGTGAATATATATATGCGAATATCTATAGATATATAGATATATCTATATCTATCTCTATGTAGATATATCTATAGATAGATAGATAGATATCTATCTATCTATAGATATATAAAGAGAGAGAGAGAAGCAAATATATATCTTAGCCTATGCTATATTAAATTCAAAGTTTATTTTAAACTGATTTATTTCTAAAAAGGAAAGCTTAATTACAATTTAAACCTAAATTTTAAAAAATCAGATTACATTTTTTTAATCTGATTTTGTCTTTAAAAAATAAAAATAAAAAAAAAATCAATTTTTATCCACCCTGGTCAAGCTGCTATGTCTTCTCCAATATTATTACCTTCACTAGCTAAATGAAAACTACCTCAGGTCCATGTACCCCTGCTAGGATTACATTTCCATTCTACAATGTAGACATGTAGTACTGGTTTTCAGTCTATTTATACACCACTCGATCAAAAGACTCAACATCAATACAAAATCTAGTCAGCTTAAAAAATTAAGTTGTAAACTTAACTTTCCTTAACTGTTCTCCTGTTTCTGTCTTATTGCATTTTAAACATAAAAAACCTCTCCCATTTTCATCTGTTGCTATATAAAATCTCCAAAGAAAGGAGATGAAACTGTACAACTGGCTATACATAAAATAAAATTTAACATATCTTATCTTTTAATAATAAAAGGAATCTTCAGCATTAATTAGAGCAATAGTATGTAAACACACTGTTTAAAAAGACTAACCCTTAAATTAATACATAATAAATCTTGCAGATTAAATTACAAGAATGTATCCTGCTCTGCCACAAAATTGTTCATTCACCAAGTCCCCTGTTAATACTTCTTTGGCTTTGGGAAATTCTTCCCTACTCCCCCTGAAGTCTGTTCCAAAGATATCTTCCTCCATAACTGAACTGCCTGTATTTCATCACAAAAGATCCCAGACTGATTGGGAGTCATCATACTGACACCAGTAGTAGTAAAGGAAAGATGATCTTCAAAGGTCAAGATTCAATCTATATGGTGGGAAGGACAGTTAGGTGGTAGCAGTCATGTCTACCCCTACCAATAACCAATTTTTGGTTTAAAAAAGTAACCCAAAAATCCACATTTTCCATGATTAAAATGAAACACCACTTATATATACATCTGTATATAAACGGTGTTTCATTTTAATAATGGAAATATGTGGATTTTGGGTTACTTTTTTAAACCAAAAATTGTGGATTCTTTATTTATCGGAGAAAACCAGGACCCCTGCCAATAACCATGTTTCTATTAAAGCTCTTCAAAAGAAGCATACCTGGCCCCCAACTTGACCATTCAAGGCCCTGTGCCTCCCAACTGAATATCACCCACCTCTCTCTTAACTGCCAAGTGTCTCTAAAGCATTTGTTTTTCCTCTCTGAAATAAGAGGTGGGCTGGAACACTGGTATAATGTGATGGAACCTGGGGACTAAGAGAAGTTCCAGAGAGTAACTTGTCTGCTAGACCATTAACAGTTCTTTACAGAAGAGATGCAGTATGCAGTATAGCAGTGGTCTCCAACCTTTTTGGGTAGATCACTTTTTGAATTAAAAAGCAACCCAAGATCTACCCTGCACAGCCACCACCACAGCCTCCTGCCCTTGCAGGTCAGTTTGTGGAGGAGGGAAGAGGGGGACAGATTGAGGCAGAGGGAGAAAAAATTATTTGGGGGTGCAGGTAAGTCTGTGGGGGAAGGGGTGAGGGTCAGGGAAAGAGCATGACAGGGGGTCAGGGCAGATCAAGGCCCCAGAGGTGAGGGAGGGAGCGGGGCACAGGTAGGAGCAGGGGCTGAGATGAGTGGGCCTGGCTTGGCCAGGTGGTGGGACAATTGGAGGCCCAGGGGCCACATGCCCTCCAGGCCTCTGCTTTTCCCCCCTTTCCCCAGCCCCTGCTCCTGCCTGTGCCCTGCTCCCTCCCTCACCACTGAGGCCTCGATCTGCCCCCCGCTCACCCCCCAGCCGTGAGTGAAGGAGTGGAACAGAAGCAGGCCCTGCACAGCCAGGGTGGGTGCAGGACAGTCTGAGCGGCACAGGGCCCAGCCCAGGAAGGCATGGGGGGGACACATGCCCCCGGATCTGCATGCGGGGCGGAGCAGGGCAGGCTGGGACCGGGCCTGCGCACTGTTTGGCAATTCAGCCACATGGCTCGGTTCTGGGGCCAGGCAGCAGCAGTGGCGGGAGCAAGGCTACAGGGAGAGCTGTAGGCACCTGAAAATTTGCTGTAGCCACCCCGCTGCCTCCCAGTGCTGCCACGTGCTGCCCTGCCCCATCCCGCATGCAGATCCAGGGGCACAGGCCCCCGTGCCCTCCTGGGCTGTGTGCCTGCCCCCCTCACCCCCCTCCACTCCCCAGACAAGCCACTCATGGCTCTGTCCTGTGCCCACCCCGGCTGTGCAGGGCCTGCCCCGGTCCGCTCTCCCCCTCACCACTGCACGCGCCCCTCCCCACCACTGCTGCAGCCACCAGAAGCCCACGGCCGGGCTGCCTTGCGGCCCTACCCACTGCCCGGCATGTGGGGGGGCTAAGCCCCATTATCCCACCCTTCTACCAGCTATGACCCCACCATGCCCCCTGCCACTAGGTGAACAGGACCCTGGCTGGGCTGGGCTGGGCTGGGGGAGGGTCAGAGCCTGGCTAGCTGGTTCAGGTGTGTTTGGGGGGGGGCAGCCTCCCACTGCTGGGCACATCCCAGCAGAGACCTTGGGGGCCCATGCTCCCCAACCTGTGCTCGGGATGAGGCAGCTGTTGCTGAGGGCTGCCTGCTGCACCCTGAGCACAAGTGGGGGAGCACAGGCCTCTGGGGCCTCCGCGGGGGTGCACCCAGCAAGAGGAGCCTGCCCTCACCCATGACCTGATCTTCCCAGACCCAGCTGGGCCAGGGCTGTCCCCACTCGAGTCCCCGCTGCCGAGCTGAGCCGCACCCCAACATGGCCAGCTGCAGTGGGACCTGAGGCACAGCGGCAGCTGCCTCCATCCCCAGGCTCCAATCCTCCCACCACTCAGCTAGGCTGGGACCCCACTTACCTTTCCCTGCTCCTGGCTGGGCCGTGCAGTCAGTCACTCACCATGAGGGCCTTGATGTGGCCCCCGCCCCTTTCCTTCCTGACAGATTGACCTGTTGGGGCTGGAGGCAACAGGTGTGTGCATGCACAAGCGCCAAGCTCTCCCCCAGCCCAGGACTGACCCAAAGAGGATCTGGGATCAACCTGTCAATCGGGATCCCCCAGTTGGTGACCACTACAGTATACACTACAAGAATCCTGCTACTCCTAGAAAAGCTACTGAATTAACTTGCTGTATATAATTAGACTTTAGCTCCTCTGGAGTACCACAGCTGACAGACCAGAAAAGATCTCTCTTACATTTCTTGGTTAAAAAATATTTCTCCTCACCACACTGCAGTGGTATGTTAAATATCAGATTTCTACTTTAAACTGGGACACTACCAAATGAAAGGAACTCTGATATTAATGATGCAGCTAGAAACAGCATTCCAGTACATTGCACTGAGCAAAAACTGGAGCACTGTCTTTAAGATTAGCAAGCACTAGTACTTAATAACAGGGAAGGGCATGGTACAACTACAGGACTGGCAACTAAAAACAGAGTCCTTAATTTTGGCCCTGCTACTAATGTGCGGTGTGGCCCTGGACATTCTTTGTCCCACTTTAACCAATCAATGTCAAATGGGGGTAACATCTACCTCACAAGTGACATGGAAGTGCACACAGTCGCACTTATCAGGCTGAGCCAGGAAAGGTTCCTGATAGTTAATAGTGATAAAATTGTACTATCATCTATGAGGATTCACACTTCTACAGAAATAAATTTAATACAAATCACTTTGACCACCTTATCCAATCCATGCCTAAATCTTAAAAATGCAACACTTGGCCACATTTCATCTAATTAATTTCATTAGTATGGAAATTTCAGGTCTTTTCCCACATTACTGAGTCTAGATTTGAACATGGTCACATTATACTAGAACACAAGGTTAAAGTAATTTTGAAACATACTAGGGGTGCACCGATAGAGATTTTTGGGTACCAAGAGCTGATTTTTAAGGAGGCATATTGGTCGATACTGATCCAATTTCCAATACTAGCCTGGCAGTTTGGAAAGCTGCGGGCAGCTGGTAAGTCTGGTGTGGTGGAAGGGAGGGCAGGGAGGGAAGGAGCATAGTGGGGACAGATCAAGGCCCCTGCAATGAGGGAGGAGTGGGGCTGGGGCAAGTGTTGTCCAGCCAGGGTGAGGTGGATGCGGGACAGAGCCATGGCTAGCCTGGTGGGGAGGGGGATGGCTCTTGCTACTGTGCACTGCTCATCTGGGAGCCACTGGTCTTGCACAACATGGGGGGGAGGAGGCATGTACCCCACCACTTCCCCCACCCTTGAACTTTGGTGGAGGATCGGATGTGGCTCCCAGGGACAGTAACTATGGCCACCCCTCCTATAGGTATAGAAGAATCAGTGCTGATACTCTCTCACATATGAGCTGTCCACAGTGTGATTTGCATTATGTACTATGAATTTTACACATTTATAATATGCAGATTAGAGGGAAGTATGGTAAACTAAACTGAAATAAATAAAACATGGGATACATGCTCATGATAAAGGTGACAGCAGCTGAAACTGACTCCAATTTATGTAAACTACCATAAGAACAACATTCTGTACTCTGGACAAGCGGTCTGTGTGGCCCTCAGCTGGGCAATGCCTACCTCCTATAAAGCATAAGCAGAGATCCTTAAAAGAGCACAGAAACATCTTCTAGAAGTCTGCAAAGATAATTCTATGATACTGAAAATGTATAAGATGTTCAAGAATAATTCATTTTTATTAATTTTATTACAAGTACTTACTCTTACTGGTAAAAAAGCAATTATCTGCAAAGAAAACTTACCTTTCTGCTGTAGGGGTTACTAATAACCAGGTTGGTGTCATCTGAACCTGATAAAATATATTCTCCTGTATCATTCCAGCAAATTGTATTCACCTGTAGAACATATGTAAATAAAATTGCAGTTAGTTTAGGAAAAATTCATGCAAGAAATAAAACACCCCAAAATACATACATATGAACTGCTTAAACTATCTTAAAATATATAGGATGCTAACGTACGTTCAGAGACCTGATTTTCATTCCTATCCTCACTTTGTGCAGTATGCTCTTCCATGACTAGCCACCTGCACACGTAGCGGATGTGGCTTGCATGCAAATATTTTATTAAATGCATGCATAGGCATTTGATAGCAACAGAAAAGGACAGTGCTTTTCATTGAATCTTCAGCCTCTACTACATTAACCAGGAATGACATGACATACATGACTGGAAAAAAAATGCATTTTCACGTATGTTCTTCAGACAAATTCTACAAATGAAATAAAAAGCCTGCATAGAATTTTAATATGATAATATTTCTATGGACTTGGAAAAAGTATTCTAACACTGGAAAATATGAAGAAGTTGTGCCATTTTATGGAATTATTTGATACAGGAATCTTCTTTAATTTATGTAGGCATCTCTCTTGATACTTGTATATTCTATAACACTCTTCATACATACATAAATGTTGTTGCATCTCATTACTTCAAGCCACACACCAAAAGCAATACAATCCCATTATCGGTTTACATTAACAGGAATAATTTTAAAATAATGATTCTGTTTACGTGTGCAAATAACTGGAAAATAGAAACCTAAACTTTAGTAAGTGATTAAAGATAGTAGCCTTCAATGAGGAATAGTCATTTGGTTAAAGTGTTTTCCAGATTTAGGACTTTCAACATACATTTTACTTTTCTAGCCTCTGAATTGCTCCCTTTCACAGGCGACAATGGAATTCTAGGGCAGCCATCGGACAAGAGGAAACTTCCAGGAGGTTATACAGTGCCTAGTTACTTACACACACACACACACACACACACACACACACACTCTGCCTTGCTCTCCAGAATGCCTGGGGTACTCTGAATTTTAGTTAGGAAGGAAATGTTATAAAGTATTCATTACTGTATCTTCAAGTTACACAAATCCTGCATCACCTGTACACTGAAGACCCATACTTTTCCAGACCCTTGTGAAAAAACACACCTTGCATAACATTGAGGAAATCCTCCCAGGCCTCTCCTGCAGAAAGAGGGATGGTTCCAGAGAAGAAATCCTCATTGGGGTAAGGAATCAGGTTAGAAGCATGTAGCACTATTTCCTTGTTAGTTTTTCCATATATAAAATATTGTTAACGCTGTGTAAGCAAGATTGCAAAGTGTTCAAGCACCCACACTGAACGCCTTCACGAGAAAATTGGATGCTTATCTTGCTGGGATCCTATGACCTCAGCTGACTTCCTGCCCCGTCAGCAGGGGGCTGAACTCGATGATCTTCCAAGGTCCCTTTCAGCCCTAATGTCTATGAAATTTATGAACTGTACTCAAAAACAGAAAGATCAGAAAGGATGCTGACATGCCTTAAGAGTGACTCGAATTCAGGCCAAGAAAGCATTTTCATTCTAAACCCTTCTTCTAAAAATGTAAACAACATATCAAAACTATCATCTTTGGGGTGAGAATGTCTTATTCCATCCTGAGTCCAAAAGGTATTTTTTTTTATTTTATTTTATTACAATATGAAAATACAATAATTTGGCTACTTTATTTTGTAAAGATAAAATTTTAAGTTTCAAATCTATTTGGGGCCTCCATTATAGAATATAATTTTCGATAAATATAATTTTCAAAGACAAATTAAATACATTTAAAATAGTAATGCTATAATTTTTCTCAACACATAGGCATTCATCATTCTAGGTGTCATGGATCTCAGTCATCTACAATGAACAATGTAATGAATAAGCTCACATATGTAATAACATTACAACAGCCTGACCCCTCAGCTATAGTAACTAAAGAGTGTGGTCAAAATAGAAGAATTTCATGCAACCAGCCCTGTTGCAAAAAATGAAATTGTCTAGGATGTTAGTTATTTTCCATCACAGATCCTTGTAGGTGAAGAATGCTACTATTACTCTTGACAAAAAAAAAAAATGGTAATGAAAAAAGCACAAGAGGAAAAAAAATTATACGCTGCAAAAAAAGAAGGCATCAGCAAAAATAAAAATAGAAAGTGTGAGGGAACAGAACAAGAAAAAAACGATAGAGAAGTTGGTTATGAAAACAAGAATGGGAGAAAGAGAGAAACAGAGAATGAAGAAGCATGTAAAGGACAGAAATAACGACAAATATGCACATACAGATATTCACTTTCCAAGGAGAAACTCTGCTGGGAGTGATTTAACCCTGGTTGTTCCCTGGTCATTTTTCTCCTAGAGCAGTCATTTTTACTCTGCAAGAACAATTCTGAACATCTGTACAATCCCAAAAGCAGCGACTCACTAAGGAGAAAATGAATGTCTGTACAAGACCAATATTAATACTGACATTGCAAAAAATCAAAAGCTGCAATACAGACTGTGGAATGATTGGTTAGGTTGCAGTACTGAAGAGAAAAACCTAGGCATTAAAGGATACTATAAGATAAATAGGAACGCAGGGTGTTTTGTTGCAAAAAAACAACCCAGTATACTGTTGGCCTTAACAAGAGTGACACCTGCAAATCAAAGGAAATGATGCTCGGTTCTCCCGTTCTATTCTGCACTAGTGAGGCCTCACCTGAAGTCCAGTTTTGGATTCCACACTTCAAAACAATGGGGATAGACTGGGAAAAGTCCAACGAAAAGCAATAAAAATTATTTGGAGCCTGGGAGGCACGACTTATGAGGAAAGGCTGAAAGAACTGGAGTTATTTAGTCTAGAGAAGAGAAGACCGGGGGGGGGGATTTGATATCAGTTTTCAAATACCTGAAAGATGATTACAAAGGGGATGGAAAGAGGCTTTTCTCTGTGGCCACAGGGAACAGGACTAGAAGCAACAGATTCAAACTGTGGCAGAGTAAATTTAGGTTGGAGATTAGGAGGAACTTGCTGACTATGAGGGTGATCTAGCATTGGAACAGATTACCTAGAGAAGTTGTGGAATCTCCATCCCTGGAAACGTTGAAGAGCAACCTGAACAGACAATTCGCTGTTAATATATTGAGGAATGATCCTGTTTTGAGCCAGGGACTGGACTGGATAACCTTTCTTTCCAACCCTACTTTCCTATGATCCTATACAATTTTCCAGAGATGCCCATATGGTTAGTTATGTCTATATATCAAAAACTACTACAGCATATGGGCTTATCGACACATACCTATTAAAGCAAAGCAATGAACTCCAGAGTTTATTGCTCCTGGGCACTACATCTGCATGTACACCCTAGACTGCAGCATGTCAAGATGGGTCAGAGCAGCCCCAGCTGGCAGGGAACCTGGGCACTCAGTCTGCCCAGGAGGTCAGCTTGCCAGCCCAGGGCTGCTCCAACCCAGCTCAGTGTCAACCTAGCTCAACCCAGCTCAAGCACCCTTGTGCTCCAGCCAACCCAGTCCTTGTCGACATGCGCACTGCTGCATGCTAAAAAACTCTGCAGCAGGACAGTACTTGTATTTACAAGTACCAACCTGTGGTGGAGTAAATTAGTTTCATGCAGCCTAATAGGGCTGCACATGTAGACGCAGAGACGTAACCTACAAGTTCACAGTCCCAGCCCATGGCATCTAAAAATATAACCCTCAGCACAAAAAGAATTTGAAGTTCCTGGTGTTAAAAGAAAGAAGCAGCTAATAAGTTTTAACTGAGCTAGCAAAGAGAATAGTCCGCTGAACACAAATGACACAATGACTGATAAGAGAGAAGCGAAGAGCCAACAGGTCTGCAAAGATTAGATATTAGCTTTTATTAAATAAAATGCTCTGTATGCCAACTTCTTTTCAATGTTCAATATTTATTACTGCTCTTCTGGCCTTGAAATGGAAGCAGTAGACACTAGGATAAATTGATCAAACAGCAGGTTTTTTTAAATTACCTATTTCTTTGCCTCAAACAAAACAGAACTGTAGGAAATATATCTACCCCTTTAGAGATGTAAAGGAAATAAACTCCTCTGGGTAATCAAAGGAACAGAATTAACTAGATGGGGAGGAGATGAGTTGATTACCAGTACCAGTGGAACAAGGAAAAGGGAAGCATAAAGGTTCAAGGGGAAGTGGGAGCACCTGACTGATACAGAAAAGAAGAGAAGAGACAGGGAGTGTCCCTCCTCCATGTGAAATTAAAGCACAGGTGTTAACACTATGTCACTAGCATTTTCTATACTAATTAAAGTCTTCTAACACTGGTTCCCAACCAAGGGGCGCAACCCAAATCAGGGCCGTGGGGGGTCCTTAGTAGGGTCATGAAGGGCCCACACACACACACACACACACACTCATGCACACACAGCCTGGGAGCAGCGGGCGGGCGGGATGGGGCCTCTGCACACAAAGGGGGCAATGGTGACTCCCCCACTGCCACACTCCACTCCCAGAAGCCCCCACGGCACCAGGTTGGGAGGTCCTATTGGTGCTCAATTTAGGGTTGCAGCAAAAAAAAGGCTGGGAACCTCTGCTTTAAGATATATATTTAGAAATTGCTTACTTGTGTTACCTGGGGGGAGGGGACAAACGATAATACTACAGATGTACCCAATGTTAGATCACAGTCCATTTCCGTTTTGAATACCTCAGGGATGAATCATTTATCTCCGTCCCTACACTACACCTTTCTTCCTTTTTTCAAGAATTTTCACTTGAGAGACCATACGGATGTAGAAAATTGTCGTCTGAAGCTGCATTTCCTTTCCCTTCCTTCCAGCGAATATAAAGATTCATTTATAACACATTGTCCTTTAGATTTAATCACCTTCCAAGTGATTTAAGGAACCTACTAAGTGCTAACCCTGTAAAACAAATTAAAGCTAAAGGGTAAGAAGACAAGAGAGCAGAAGTGGAGAACTACTTCTGCAGAGTACAATGAAATAAACTCTGTTCACTAAAGCTACTTACTAAATCCTAATCTTAAAACTGCTGAAATACTAATGATAAAGAGGTTAAGGAATGTTCCATGCTGCTTTCACTCTTTTCCATACATAAAGGCATAATATCTATTTTTAATTTTATGCTTACATGCTGGTCCCTCCTCACCCTCTGCAAGACTCATGCCTCACTCAACTTATAGTCTGATGGTCTGAAACAAACCAAAAAACTTTCACCATTTATTTAACCCTCACATTTAAAGAGCACAGGCCCCTGAATTACTCACTACATATCATCCATTTTGTTGGCCTAATCCAGGGATTGGTAACGTTTTTTGGCAGTGCCAAAAGCACCTGCATCCTCAACTTGTAAGATGCTGGCATGCCGAGGCAGATGGCAGGGGAACCACAAGGGACCCAATCCTTGTTGTGGCAGCACAGTCCCAGGCCCTTCCCTGAGGTGTGTGGGCCAAGCAAAATGCCTTTGCATGCCATGGTCTGGCACTCATGCAGGGGGTTGCCTAATCATCAGGGCTATCCAATTACTAAATGACTATGGGCCACAAGTACCTTGGGCCACACTAGCAGAGGCTGCACCAGCAGAGGCCACACTGCCCCTCCTACTGTACCATGCTCCTGGGCCATCCCTTGCTGCTCCCAATACACTGTGTACACCTCACAACCCCTGCTGCACTGCACGCTCAGGCATCCTGGCTCACCCTGAGCTTCCCAGCAACTAGCTCCCCACTGTTCTGCAGCACTCAGGCACCCTGGCCTATGGGCTCCCCCCATACTGAAGACTGTGCCAGTGCTGCACCACCCTACCCCCTGGGGCAGAGGCAAGAGGGGGAGCCTGGAGCCCTTGGATGCAGCTGCTGCAGCAGAAGTAATGGAGGGGAGGGGATAGCCAGGTTGAGTCCAAGGGCTACAACTTAACCCCTTGCAGGCTATATTTGGCCCACGGGCCTCCCACTGGATATAGCCCTGCTTTACCTGATGCTAATGCACATTCAAATTTACTCATCTTAAATAATAGTACGTACATTTCTAACCAAAAATACTGTAAAAAAAGAATAGCATGCTTACATAATTAAAAACTTGGCCGTTTTCTGACTTTTTTTTTTTTTTTTTTTTTTTTTTTTTTTTTTACTGATTCACTTTGATCTTAATTTTTTTTTTTTTTTTTTTTTACATGAGATTTCCTCTTCTTTTTTTAAATGAAGATACCAAGAAAATTCCTGTGTGGAACTATTTACAAGGCATCAAATAAAAAGCTGTGCCCCACAAAAGATGTATGCTGACTGCGACTCATTTTTTTTAAGCATTGTATAAAATGAGTCACAATTCTGAAGGCTATCTTCAGAACTAGTATCTTCTCAAATAACATACAGATGCAAAATAACAATAAAAAACTGGGGAAAAGTCACAGAAAAAAGTTTCTGATCACTTATGAGTACATGGAAAATATACTTTTAAAAAGCCTGACACTGAAAATTAAAAATGTATTTTCCCAAGACATTCATCCATCTTAGAAACCATCTCCATGCTAAAATGCAATCTCCCACCCCTCTCACTTGGCTGCTGTTAACAATTAATAAAACATTTTTATACAAATGGCAAAAGTTGCCTTTTACCTTCCCATCACTTTTTTAATGTGAAAATGCCCACAACACTGTTGAAAAATTGGGGAGGGATGGGAGAGGAGAGAAGAATTAACCTGAGGAAGAGATCAGACTTAAAAAAATTCAGACCAAAATGTGGGGGGCTTGATGAAGTTAAAAACAACTGAAAAAGAACCTTCATGTAAGAAACACTTATGCAGCTTTAACTACAAAAGGCTCACTATATGTTCCACATAAGATATGCACCGGATTTGCAAAAAGAGATTCCCTGAAATGGACTCAGATTCAGGGACAAAAGTAGAAATTATTTAGCAAGACTTTTGTACATTAAAACCTTAAAACTGTAACAGTAAATAGACAGCATTGCTACTACAACCCTTAATGATAGTAATTGCCCCCAAAATGTCTGCGCAACAAAACCTACTAACAGTTTGCCCATGTCACTGCAACAGACATCTGTACATTTATCCCATGATATTATTGCAGGGCTGACAAACCAGTTGGTCCTCTGTAGTGCATCACATCAGCCCCAATCCAGGCCCTTCCTGAACTCTGCCTGACTGCTCTACTCTGACTGCAGAGCTCTATTGCCCAGAAGTGTTAGGCCCCAGGTGGCCACCCCCTCACCTATTAATGGTCCTGCACAGTGACTTTCCAGTCATTTCATTCTTGCAAGCTACCCGAGACTAACATCAGAGCCAGCATTCAGAGGATGCAGTCAACCACAGGGAACCTCAAGGACCTAAATACATCCAGGATCTCTGTTCTTGCACACACTCATCCACCCTTCCTTCATCTTAGCCCCTCAGTTCAATAAGTGTGGCAGCAACTGAACCAAGGAAGAGGTAGCTGATCTCACTGCCATCTGAGGTGAGATCAAAAATCAGCAGGTACTCCAGGCAAGTCACTAAAACAATACAGTCTATCAGAAGATCACAAAAGAAATGACAGCCTGGAGTCATGAACATGACTGGACTTAGTGCCAAAGTGCAAGGCACAGGCACAGAACCAGCAGTTTGTGAAGACACAGGATAGCAACCACATCAGGTGTGTGCAAGGTCATGTGTAGCCACTACGAGGAACTTCTACATCTTCACAGTCAGGTCCAAAAATATGGTGGACACAGCAGACCACACCACTGCTAGAGCGTGCAACATGGGATCCAATGCAACCGTGGTTAAGGACATGCAGCCCTCCCAGGCCAGCACAGCAACCCAGATCTGAACCAGATCAGTGACTCCCAGTCCACCCTGCCCTGGCTAGCCACCCACATCCAATGTGGAAGTAGGAGGTGTTAAACGGCCCCAGTGCAGGCGAAGGGGACAATTAGTGGATCAATTAGTGTTTTTGTGAGACGTGTTTAATGGTAACTGCAGGGTCTTTAACGATCATTGTGTTGCAGGTCCAACTTCATACTCCCCCACTCCTAAAAGAATCCTTCAACACATGACGTACAACTAGTATGGTTGTGATTGCTTCACAGCAGTAGTCAGCAGATCTCATCAAGGCAGGAGTGTGTGTGCATGGGGGGGGGGGAGGGGCGAGGAAAATGCTTGCTCTCTTTGCATTCTCATTCCATGCATTTTCAGTAATTCAGAGGCTGCTTGTCTGCAGTCTTTGTGATTTATTGGCAGACAGTTAACCTAGAAACTAGGGGTGCACCAATAAAAATTTTCTTGGCCAATACCAATGGCCAATTATTATTTCAAGGTCCCCACAGTGAGGGAGGGAGTGAGGCAAAGCTGCCCAGCCAGGGCAGTGAATACAAGCCCACTGGGAGCAGGGCAGAGCCACAGACGGCTCATCCGGGGAACGCTGGGTGGGGGGTGGCTCCCTGCCACTGTGCATACCCCTGTGGAAGGCATGGGGGGCATGTGCCCCCCCCTTTTATGCATGGGGTGAAGGCAGGCTGCCCACTGTGGACTCGGGGCCAGCAGCTGCGCCAGCCTCTTCCTGGCAAAGGGGCTGAGCTGGGGCTGCACTCGGAGCAGGTGGGGGCGGCAGCTACAGAGTGAACTATAGCCACCCCAAAATTCCCCATATCCCACCCCCCAGTGCCACCGCTGACCACCCCGCCTCACCCTAAGTGCAGCCCCAGCCCAGCCCCCTTCCAAGAAGAGGCTAGCATAGCTCCTGGTCCTGAGCCCGCAGCGGGGCAGCCCATACTCGCTTCAGATGCAAATCTGAGGGGCGCATGCCCCCCATGCCTCACCTGGGTGTACGTGCAGTGGCAGGAAGCCACCCCATTGGATGAGCCACCTGCAGCTCCGCCCCACTCCCAGGGTTGTATTCATTGCCCTGACTGGGCAGCCCCGGCCCCACTCCTTCCTTCACCATGGAGGCCCTCAAGTTGCACCCTCCACACCCCTTGCCTCCGCCCCACAGACTTGCCAGCCAGATGCTGCTCTCCAAGCTACCAAACTGAATTCCTGACCATATCATGCTACAGCTGCATGAATACATGCAGTATTTATTGGTGGCGTTATTGGCTATACCAGCCCAAAAAAGCCAATTGCCAATAAAGTTAATTTTCCTTTTATTGGTGCTGATCTGATATGCAACCAATACATTGGTGCACCTCCAGGTCACTGATGAAGCTATTGAACAAAATTGGTCCCAGAACTGACCCCTGGGGCACTCCACTTGGTACTGGCTGCCAACTAGACATCAAGCCATTGATTACTATCCTCTAAGCCCAACGATCAAGCCAGTTTTCTATCCACCTTACAGTTCATTCATCCAACCCGTACTTCCTTAACTTGCTCACAAGAATGATGTGGGAGACCATATCAAAACACTTGCTAAAGTCAAGGCATATCACATCTACTGCTCTTCCCGCATCCACAGAGCCAGTCATCCTGTCATAGAAGGCAACCAGGTTGGTCAGGCATGACTTGCCCTTGGTGAATCCATGCAGACTGTTCCTAATCAACAGGGATCTGGGTTTTCCACTTTCCATGGAAAAACAGAAAAAAATGTGGATTTTCCCCTTTACTCAAGGGAAACGAGGCTTTCTCGTTTTAACAGAGAAACCCATGGATTTTGCAAAGAGCTCTCTGCAGGCTGGCAGATTTCCAGCCTGCAAGGGGCTGGGAGGGAGTGGGAGGAGGGTGGTCAGGCAGGGGGCACCATGTGTATGTAGACGCACATGGAAGCCATGCAGCCTGGAGAGCAGCTCCAGTAGGTGAGTGGGGGGGAGGAGGGCATTGAGGCCCCTATTGAGAGAGAGGGAGGGAGTTGGGCAGGGCTGGGGCTTTGGGCCCAGGGCTGCAATGTGCAGCCGCAGGGCTCCGGCAGGGAGTAAGACAGGCCTGTGGGCAGTTCATCCAAGATGAAGCAGGTGGGCCCAGCTCCCTGCTGCTGCACGCTGTCCCAGAGGAAGGGGGGGGCAGTGCTCCCCGAGATTTGTGCACAGGGTGGGGTGGGGGTGGGCTGCAGGTTCCCACCCTGCTGCCTTCCCACAGGACCACCACAGCCCAGCGGGTGTGATGCGGCACTGCAGGGAACATGGGAGAAGCTGCTTGCCATTGTGAGCTCCGTTGCTGCCCTAGCGAGGCGTCCCCTGCGCATGCAGCAGCGGCAGCAGCGCGGAGTTGTGCCCCTCACTGCTGCTGTTGTGCATGCAGGGGGGCGTTACCGGAGCAGCACGGAGCTTGCAGCAGCAATGAGCTGCCCTGCGTGGCCCCAGTGTTTCCTGTAGTACCAGGTTGGAGGCCCTGGGGGAGGGCAGTGGGGCAGAAGCCCACGCCCACTCACACCCTGCACACAGCTCTGGGGGGCACTGGTGGCCACCACCCAGGAGTGTGCACAATGGCAGGGAGCTACCCCCTGAATCCTGAGCCTGCAGCAGGCGGGAGGAACTGGGCTCTACTTCGTTGTAGCAGCTGCTGCCTCCTACCAGGGGCAGGGGACTGTGGACCTGGGTGCCTGGCCCCATAGTCCTGGCAACTGGGGGCCCAGGACTAGTGGAGTTTAGTTGACAAAAGCAATTAACCTGATTAAACACTTTGTATGATTCACCACCCTTAGTCCAGAGTCTGCGAAGTGGCCAGCAACCATGTCGGGAACACGAAGTACCAGTTGACTGGCATCTGCTTGAGAATTTGTTGGAATGGCATCAGGAGGACCAGGGGCCACTCCATCTCCAACAGCAGGGGCAGAAGCTTGGGCTTGGTCTCAAAGATGTTGCGAAACATGCATACAGAGACAACAAACTGAGGTATGTTGCTCTCAGTAGCATCCATGTGTGTCCTCAGGTACCTCCAGTGAGCCTCAAGACATTTCACAGCCATCCTGCTAAGCTTGCAGCTGAACAGTTCCTTCCAGGCATGTCGGGCTCCAGTGAGCAGCTTCATCAGCCAGGGGTTCAGCGAGTAGGCAGAGTCCTCAATCATTCCTCCACTGGGATGTCACGCAGACCAAGGCAAAACTCTCTCCTCTCCATTTATTCAGGGGGGAGAGAGACCCTAAATATCCTGGCGTTGTGCACCTTGCCTAACCAGCTGGCCTTTACATGTGTGAACCAGCCACAGTGAACAGCCTGAAATATAATCAAGAAGTAGCCCTTCTGATTAATGGATTCCCAGCCACAGTATACAAGGGAAAGGATAGCCATCTGTTATTGATGGCCCCAACGCCGGTAGGGAACACCAGGCTGGTAAAATTATGCACAACATCCTGTGTGTCAACAAGGCATATGATGCGTAGAGCCATCGTCTGCTGGATTGTGGGACACACCTCCCACTACCTCTACAGTCATCAACTTGGCCACGCCAAAATGGTTTGCCGTGGACCACATGCTACCACACAAAGATGACAATGAGCTTCTTCATGATTTAGGGTAACCCCTCATCACTGTTGGTTGCTGCTGTATGCATGAGGCAAGCTCAGCACAGTTCTCCATGAAGGTACTCTTGGATAAGCAGAAGTTTATGTGAGATGATTGCTCATCATGACAAGTGGCTATGATGACCCAGTACCACCAGTTGCTATTCATTTCCCTAGTCCAGAAATGCCACTGAGAAATTTGGAGAAACTCCCCAGTCTACCTGGTCACAACATGATTACTTGGGGCCAAAAGATCTTTACGACAGCAGTTGCTGTTGCAGACTAGTGTGTGGATATAGCAACAGACCCTTCATTTTGTGGAAATGAGCACGAGATTCTTTTCCAAAAGTACTGTTTCATCATTCTTGGCACCAGTAAAAGGAGCCATGGTGTCCATCAGGGCCCACCAACATCACCTTGCCTCAGGAGTTCATAACTCTAAGCCAATAAGGTCTTTGAGGTTACGATCACCCTTGGATCCATAGCAGCCAATGGTGGTAGAAGGTCCAGGTCATGATCAGTGGTGGTAGGCAGCATATATGCAAGGTAAATTCAGGCAAGTGATGAGGGGCCAGAGCTGTGCAGTGAATCACATGCAGCAAAATCTCACCCACACAAATTTCATCACCCACGCACAATCTGAACAACCAATGGGAGCTTTATCCAACACTGGCAGAGTTCTGGGAACCAACAGACCCTCAACCAGCACCAGGCTTGTTAGTTTTTGTGCTCATTCAGACCACATAGTGATGGAAGAGCAGTGGTACATTCAGCTTCTCTTTAAACCTGTTTTGAAGGGAGATATGTGGCCATGCAAATCCTGTGACTTCTCCATTATGGAAAAAGGAGCAGCACAACCAGTACCATGACAAATGTACTGTCTGCTTATAGTCTAATAGACACAAGATTGAAGTCTATAATAATGCAGGAGGAAAACATTACAGTTGCCATGGTAACTGACTTTGAATTTGTTTTTGATTTATGCAAGACACCAAATTAAACTTAAGAAAAACTACTGTGTAAATGCATAACAGACTTTACAACAACCCTGTACTTTCAAAAACTCTTGCAGAAGAACAGGAAGAGATAAATGCATTAATAAGCCTGAATTTCTGCTCCACTGACAGGCTGGGCAGGACAGAATCCTTTCCACAACAGACAAATCTGCCACCATGTCACTAAGCCCTAGAATCTGCTAAGTCATAGGGCAATCAAGTGCATCTAACTAATATTAGGAGCTTAAGTAACCCTGTGCAGAGTGAGGAAAACAGACTTGCTGCTGCCTGTATTCTGACACTGTTGTCAGAAGCTGGATCTCATGAATCCAAAAGCACTGTGGTTGTGAGACTCGAGTACAGAAGGACTTGGCAGCTAGATATTGGAAAAGTAAAGAGAATTTTTTTAAGTTATATGCAATGACCTCTTCCTTCATTTTCCTGTTCCAACCCATGTTACAAGAGTCTTTTTTCCCCATGTGACAGCCTCATTCACTGCCAAAGGAATGAAATAAATGTCTCCTCGCTCAGTTTCACAGGTTTTGGTAGTACTGTTTAGAAACTTTAGAGGAAACAGAAGATGAGGACCTGGATGCAGGTCTTAGCCGGTAGAGGTTTTCACTTTGGCTATAAAATTATTTAATTTGCATTTTTCAATTTAGGCACATTTAGTTTGTTACAAGGACACTACATTTTCAAAGTTTTTAAAACTCAGATTCAAGCAATTACTTACACAGCCATCATGTACATTCAGCGTTGCTTCAAGTTTTAATCTTTGGATAAATTCTCTTCTTCCTGTTGAAGAAAAAAAAATGTTAGACTCATTTTAAACTGTGATGTTAAAAAACATTAGCACTAAGATATTCTGGTGATGGGCACAACATAAGAACCTAAATAGAGCAGAATCTGAATTAAAGTCCCAATACAATTTCCAGGGTTTTAAGTATTCAAATAGAAAAAAAACCCCACGTTTAGTTGTTGTTCCACTACCTTTAGCACCAGTATAAACATTCTGAAATTGACATGCTTCAAAACCAGCTGCCTCCTTTGAAATTACAGCACAGAAAAAAAAGAAAATAACCCGTATGTACAAGTAATAAAAAAAAATAGCTAGAGTCTCATAACTGACAATTCTAATAAACATAATACAGTTTAAGAGGCATAACTTTTAAACTGGAAAACCACAGCCAATCAGTTTAGGTCTCAAGTCAAAAGTAGAACACAGTCCTAATGCTAAGAACAAGACTAGAAATCAGACTTTTATAGGAACATTTCAGGCTGCTTGAAAAAAAAATCAGAGCAGCAAAGGAAGAAGACTTCTCTGAAGTGCAGGCTTCATGCGGCAGGGTTTTATATGCTGTGTATTAATGTCCTGTATATTCATTTTCATGGTCTCCAGCCAGGCAAGGATTTAGAAAGAAAGGATTAGAAGGGGCTTTGTGTCATCACATCCAGTCTCTTGCATCTGAAGATCATCGTTTACCAAAGGAATCCCCCCACATCACTGCTGATGACGGCGATGCAAGAGACTGGACTTGATAGCACAGAAAGACAACTGACTCCTCTGTTTTTTCCTCCCTGCCTGGTGCTCCTGTTCAATCTTCTGCTCTGCTTTCCGCTTCCTCAACCCTGTTTGCTGCTGTGCTGCCTCTCCCCTCCACAGTCTGCTAAGTGTTGCACAGAAAGCCTGCATGTGCCACTAGTGGCACACCTAATGCAGGTTGGCTGCCCCTGTCATAAAACCACAGGTCAGAACAATGTGGCTCTGATCCAACTTGAGCCAGATGGCTCTTGTGACATGTCAGCAGCAGGGGGGCTTTCTCCACACCTATGCTGGGCAAGAAAGCTGGGAGTTGTGCCCATATGACTATCGCTTCTCCCAGGCCCCAACTCCTTTGCTACAGCACAGGCACAACTTCACTCATGGGGAGCTGAACGGGGACCCGGTATCTGCAAACTGCACCTCTGGTGGCATACACACAGCTAGAAGCTGCCCAGCCCCAGCAAAATTCCCCACTGGCTGGAAGTTGTGCCCAGGCTGTAGTTGGAGAAGGGGGAGAAGTAACACTAGGGCAGATGCAGTTTTGTAGATGCTGACCCCAGCACAGCTCTTCACAGGCTGGAAGCTACACCCGTGCCGCAACCAAGGAGCAAGGGGTTGGGAGATACAGCAGCAGCACAGGTGGAGCTCCCAGCTGCATGGCCCCGGCATGGGCACATGCAAAGCCCCCCACCACTGCTGACACATCAACAAAATCACCCAGCTGATGTTGGAGAAGAGCTTGGAGGGCAGAGAGAAATGGCAGCAGTATGGGTGCAGTTGGAAGCTACCCAACTTTTCAATGGCCAGCCCTGGTGCAGATCTGGGTGCTGGCACAGGAAAAACCCTTCAGCTCCACAGACTTGATCCAGTGACTCCGCTGGCTGGATCCAGCCCATGGGCCACATTTTGCTGACCCATGCCCTAAAGCAGGGGTTTTCAACCTTTTTAATAAGTGTACCCCCTAGCAGCTCCCTTTTTGATAAGTGTAGCCCTGGGAAGGGGGGGTGGCATGTGGCCGGATGCAGAGCGGGGGCATGGTGAGCAGTGGAGGGGCAGTAGTGCATCATCTGTGTGGCCCTGCTCTTGCCCCACCCCAGCCCTGCTCCTGTGAGGCAGCAGCATGGGGTGGCAGCACTGTCCCCAGCCACCCCCGTGTACCCCCTGGGACCTTGCGTACCCCTGGGGGTAATTTGAATACGCCTGGTTGATAACACCTGCCCTAAAGCATGCCATAGGCAGAAGCAGGAGAAACTGTGTCTGATTTTAACCTGAAAAGGGACAAACTAAGGACACTTGTGGTAACAGATATACATTGAGACAGTAGCCTAAAGTGCTTCCTTCAGTTGAATTCAGTGGAAATTCTCCATCCTGATAGAAAAGGGGAAAAGATAAAGAAACTATGTGGGGCAGAAAAGCAGAGAAAGGACCTTCTCACATCTATATTTCTAGCCTTAAATCCTGAACTAGACTAGGACAAGTCACTGCCCCTCTGTCTGTTTTCTCTAGTTGCTTTTATCTTTCTTGTTTATTCAGATGATAAACTTGCAGCAGCACAACCAAGCCTTATGTTTTCCATATTTTAACAAAACACATTTAGTTCGTAGTGAAAGATGCCAGTCTTGTTTCCCTGGTAATTGTAGACAGGGCTATAATTTCAGGTGTCTGGGATTCCATACTGATGTAAGAGAGGAAAAAGATTAATTCTGATTCGCATTTCTATCTTTTGGCTCTGTTACATGCAGACATAGTATAACGGTACAATGCGGGAGCAACAAGTATTTGAGGGATACAGGAACTGAAAAGGTGAAGCTAATCTCAATGACAAAAAAGTGACTTTGCAGTGCTGCCAAAACTACTTAAGAGCCCTGTGATGATGTGAAAATTGCAGCTTTTATCTGCTTTTAAAACAAAACATTCTAGCTTTCATCATTCAGAGAAAAGCTTGAAAATATGAATCTTAATGGCTTGAGGCAATTAATAAAGAAAATATATTAAAAAAAAAATCCAATGATGACCTGTGGGGTTTTTTGGGTTGTTTTTTTTTTTTTAATTTAGGGTTGACAATACTGTAGCTCTTAATCTGCAATTTAAGAACTAAGGATTACTCAATGAGACTAAATAATTAAGGTAAGTACCCAAACCTGCCCACCTGATAGCCCCTACAAACAGCAAACTAGAATTTAAGAATGTCAGTCAGTCAGAAATACTGACTTAGACACAGTAGACTGTAGGAGAAACTTCAGCCGCAGGCAGAATAGTCAGAGTCCTAAAGATAAGAGACAAAACCACATTTCACAGGAAAGTGGAGCAGCTCAGAAGCAGCAGCAGTTCTGTTGTTTCAGGAGAGAGAGTGTCCCTGTCATTTATCAAGAATATCTATCTGGTGAAGACAGGTTAAAGCAGGCGTGGGCAATTATTTCGGGCGGAGGGCCACTTACTGAGTTTTGGCAAGCCATCAAGGGCTGCCTGACAGGCAGCCAGGGGCAACTAAATATTCATTTTCTACATTTTTTAGGGGCCCCGTGGGCTGGATTTGGCCCGCGAGCCACATTTTGCCCATCCTGGGGTTGAAGTGACAGATTGATCCTGCACCCCCTGCAAAAATATAACACTGCCCAGTCAAAGTCAAGAATATTCTTTTAACAATACCCCATACTAAACTTTCCCAAGGTCCAGGCTTTAAGCTTCCTGTTAGAGATCATTGTGTTTAGAAAATGGACTATGACCCTGTCTAAACCCTATCCGCTACAGGAACAATCTACAGAATAGTTGTGCAGTATTTCAATGGTTTTGCTGTGGGAAGCGTTGATCATAGAGGCAGTGGAGATACAAAAGCCATCCAAATCCATGGATCCAGCACACGAGTATCACATACAAGATATGCAGGAAAGGTTTCATAATTTCATAGTAGCTAGGGTCAGGAGGGACCCGAACAGATCATCTAGCCTGACCCCCTGCCACAGGCAGGAATGAATGCTGGGTTCACAAGACCCCAGACAGGTGATGGTCCAACCTCCTCTTGAATTTGCCCAAGGTAGGGGCAAGGACCACTTCCCTGGGAAGTTGGTTCCTTTGAGTAGATGTGATATCTTTTATTAGATGAACTGAGTAGGTGGAAAAAAGTTCTTAGCAAGCTTTTGGGTGCAGTCACCGTCCTTCAGGTATGGGGAGTGAACAGCAGAGATTCCCTATGCCTGAAGAAGGGTGACTGCACCCAAAAGCTTGCTAAGAAATTTTTTCCAACTACTCAGTTGCTCTAATAAAATATCACATCTACTCAAAAAACCTTGCCTGCCTATGTTCTTAGACCAACACAGTTGCAATCAAAAACCCCACATACAATACAGTATAACGTCATACATCCAGTGTGCTCAGGCCCGAGCACTTGCTAGAAATGTGAAAATGCTGGATTTTTTAAAAAGGCGCAATGGCCGGTCGTAGAACCGAGGTGGGAAATAGCGGTGGTTAGTCCCAAAGCAGCAGCCATATTCAGAGTGGTGGCACAGGGTGGTGAATGGTGGTAGCAGCTGCAAGCTTCCTCCTCCACTTCCAGGAGGGCAGGGGGAGCAGCAGCTGGTCCCAGAGCAGCAGGGGGAAGTGCCGGATTTTTGATAATTCCGGATTTTTGGTATCCAGATTTATGAGGTTATACTGTATATGCCACCCACTGCAATAAATACCCTGAAAGTAACCAAACAACCACTACGATCCTGATGGATCATAAAAAGGGTGCCTATATGGAGGACTTTACTTTCTGGGCACATCTACACATGCAAGTAATGCAGCCGAATAAACTCCAAAGCAATTTGAGCTGAAGTAAACTACTCCCAACCTCACCGTCTACAAATGTATTTAAGCACAGTAATTCACTCCACCATCAGACAGTCCCATCAGACACAGGTACTATCCTATGCCAGAGTAAATTGATCTACTGAGACCTAACTGCAGCACATATGTAGACAGTGATGCCTTACTGCGCAGTAAATTAATTTACTGTGCAGTAAGGAGCACATGTAGACACACACAGTGTGGGCACTGGGGACTAGGTGCAGACTGTTCAGTTAAGGACCAGGAACAATGGTCTCAAATTGTAGCAGAGGATATTTATGCTGGGAATTAGGAAGAACTTTCTGACTATGAGGGTGGTTAAGCATTGTAACAGACTGCTTAGAGAGGTTGTGGAAACTCAATCCTTGAAAGTATTTAAAAACAGGTGAGACAAACACTTGACTAACAAACACAGTTTAGTCAGAAACAATCATGCTTTGAGCACACACTTGAACTACTAGAAAACCTCCTGAGATCCTTTCAACTCTATTATTCTATGATCCAGAATAAACTCTTATAGAAAAGTGATAAAAGACAGGAACATCCTATCACCAGCCAGAGAACACTTGTCACAAAACCCATCACGCCATCTTTTTTCACAACCCTTATCTAAAAAAAAAAAAAAATCCACAAAATACCTTCAGATGATTGGCCTAGAAACAGAAATTCATAGCTCTACCAAAAACCATAGACTCAGAGATACTGGTTTTATGGTTTATTATATAATATATTTTTCATTTCTGTCTCAGCTAACTCCTCTTTGCTCCACAAGTGATAACTGGCCACTTCACTTTTCAAATGATCAATCCATTAACCTAATTAGATTAAACTAAAACAATTATTTTAACTTTTACTTAGGTTGGGCCATGACTGCTTCTTTCCCAGACCCGATAAAGGGCACTTAAAACCCAAAAGCTTGTTTCCTCTTGCTCTCTCAATTATACAGGTTGGTCCAATAAAAAAATATTACCTCACCTCAAAAAACTTGCTTCTCCTATATCCTCGGACAACCATCCCAGTTACAGGAACAACACTACCACTGACTGTTTGCCAGCAGATGCAGTAAATGCATCACACAAAAGGGCACAAGCTTCAGGTTGGAGAGTTTAAGCTTGGTGATCATGAGGGAAGGCATCCTGATACCCACAGTAGTTGGGAGGGGGAAAAATAATTAAAGAAAATAAAACCAAGAGACTGCCAATAATTTAAAGCTATTTTTGCCCCAATTATTTTTATTACTGTAATAACATATACAAGTTTGATTTAATAAAAAGGCACTATGGGGGAGCAGGCAGATACTGCCAAGTTCTGCCTCACTAAGCAGAAGCAGGAACTGAAATGTGTTTGTAGCCACGCTGTCCTCAAGTGAAGACGCATGAGGACACAGGCACAAACATGGCCCCAATGGACACCGCTAGTGGAAAGATTCCAAATTTGCATTAGCACCTGCACCATTGTAAGCTGAAGCTCAAAAGACACACAAAGAAATGCTATTTTTCTGAAATGTTAGCATTTGTATCACCTTGCCTATGATCTTGGTCAGACTGGAACAAGAGAATTCAAAAAACAAACAATCAGATGTTCATGAAGTAATACTGGCAATTCAGATGGTACAATGTTCCCTTGTACCAATATGCTATTAGGGATTTAAGTGTACTGCTCAAAACAGCCATCATTCAACCTGAATGAAAAAGCTATAAGGGACCGAACATTTGTGCTTTTATTTTTTAAGTAATTTTATTTTAAAATATTGAGATCTTAGCCACCACATCTTAACTAAATTTCAGTATGGAAGCTCACCATGTACTAACCCTTCCTATACATATGGTGGAATGGGAAACACTGCTTTTTCATTAGAATATTTTGTTGATTAGCCTTCTGCTTTCAGAATTGTAAAAGCAAGACACAGTCCCTCCTTTTGCCAAATGCTTAGTCATGTAGTTAATATTCATACTATTATCACCTCATTTTAGGCAACCATTCTCAAACCTGTTCAGTGAATACAGGTATTCACTCAGTCCATGTAGAAATTAATTTACAGGCCTCCTGGGTCTGAAACTATAATAATAACTTCATATTTTAAAGAGTACAATGTACGTATCAAAATGACATTTTCTCTTTCTTTCTTTCCTTCAATTTATTCCTTGAATGTGTATGCACGATGCACCAGATAATCAAGTCCAATACATAATGTATTTTGAAAAGGAACTGATATGGTAGAATATTTAAACTGCAGCATAACAAACTAGACACACACATCTGATAATCCTTTGATGAAAAAGTAGTTTTCCATAATTAATAAAATGGTAGGTAATCTTCATATTTAAAATGCACATTCCTCCTATGCTGGAATATATAGCAAACTTCAATATTAACACTGGGTTTCCTGGATACAGTTGTCCACTTGAAACCTATCACTTTTGCAATTGTTCAGTAACACATTAGGATTTTCACTGCGGATGCCCAATTCTTATATTAGATTAATTTTGAAAATATTTTAATTTTCAATTGTGAACTTTTTCACTACAAATTTCATTTATTATGTTTTTACAGCATTTCAGCACCACAGTACCTCAATCTATGCGGCCTCTGGATGCTAACACTAAGTAAGTTAGACCTGGACTCATTCAAGAAACATTTGGATGCTTATCTTGCTGGGATTCTTTAACCCCAGCTGACTTCCTGCCCCTGGGGCAGGCAGGGGGCTGGACTCGATGATCTTCAAGGTCCCTTCCAGCCCTAATTGTCTATGAAATCTGTGAAATCATAATACATAGATTAGAAAATGCTTATTTCCCTACCAAAGGTAAATTCAGCACATGGAAACAATACAGGTATTCCTCAGACTTGCAACACAATTGGCTCCTGAAAAACGCATCTTAAGTCAAAATGTTGCAACTTGGAACCGATTTTCCCATAGGAAACAATGTTATAAATGGGGGATTGGTTCCTGAACCAAGGCCTGATACCTTATCATCACCAAAAATAACCCAGAATTTTCTACTCAATCAATTATAGATGAGTAATATAGCTACATCAATGTATTTATATTGCAAATAACAATCATATTGATTTGGAAGGACTTCTTTAAGGTGACTGCTGGACTTTTTGAAGGGTTCTTGGCTGGAGTCTTCTCAGGAGTCTTGGCTGCAGGTTTTTCTGGAGTCTTGTCTGCTTTCTTAAAGAAAGTGTCCAAGAAAGTTTGGACAGATGATCTCCAGGGAGATTAGTGACATAGCCAACTTGTTCGCTGGCACAGCGTTGCATCGGATCAAGCGTTGTAAAGCTGAAACTGAGGTCAGAAAATTGAAACAGGGTTTCAATTTATAAAAGCTGTAAGTGCAAAACGTTGCAACTTAAAACACTGTAAATCAAGGACTGCCTGTCCAGTACTCTTCAACCCTTTCCCATTTAGAGTTGCAAAACAAGAGGATTCCACAGCAGATGATCATTCCTGTGTAATGTACCATATCTGCATGTAGGAGTCTCTACAGTACTCACATAAAAAAAATAACCTGGCAAGGTAGTGTGTGCAAGAGCAGATGGACTTCTGCTGGGAATTGCTAGTGTGCAAAAAGATGGAAAGGGAAAGAAAATAAAGGAAAGACAACAGATTCTTTCTTTCCCAGGTTTGCTTTCAACGTGATTTTTTTATCAGCTAGCAGAAAACTTAATTCAACTATTTACCTTAATTACATTATTTTTACTTTGTTTGATCCTTCTTTCTAGTGACTAGGTCCAGAGGCTACACCTGCACTGGATTATAACTAGGGACCTACTTAACTTGCAACAAGACAAAGTCATTTTCACAGCTTTGTCCTGGTAGGAAGAGCCTATTTTGTAGGCATTTGACAGCAGTCCCAACCCCCAGTGATGATTGGCAGAAAGACCCTGGGGGGAGGAGGAGCAACCTCCATCTGGTCTGTTGTCCCCTTCATACCGCCCTGCCAGCCAGTGCCTTCCCCTCCCAGGTGGGTTGCAAGCCCTGCCTGGGAGGGAAGACTTAGTAAAACACTTATTTTTATTGTTTTTTCAACAAATTTCACAGGCAGCCCCAGATTTCACAGTATCCACAAAATCCACGAAACATCAATTTAGGTAGGTCCCTACTTAAACAGGAGTGCTCAACATATATTCTATGGTCTAGATCCTGCCCATGGCATCACACGCCTGCTGCCAAATTTCCATACTTGTGGGAAGCCTTGGGCCCTGCTTGCAGCACTCAGGACAGGGAGATGGTGAAGCCAGACCCCATGGCCCAGTCCCAACAAGCAGGGGCCAGCCAAGGCCATGGGGGGCCCAATCCAGCCTGCATACTGACCCCACACCACTCACCTGGGCCATGGGACCAAAAGCTTCAGCATCACTGTCTCATAACTTTCCTAATGATTCCTCTCTCTGTCACTTTAGCCTGCTTGATTCAAATTAGCAGGGAAGGGAGTCAGTTTCAACCAACGGACTGCTTCTATACGTGTGGACATTTGGTTCCCCGGGGACAAGTAGCAGCAGCACGCCTTGTACCGTATCTATTTGTTTCCGGGAAACATCTGTGCCATGTGCACTTTGGCACATGGTAAGTTACTCTGGGGGCACTAGGGAAGGCTGGGGCCAGCACTGTGCTGGCCACAGCAGCCTTACCTGAGGGCCTCCCAGGTCTGCAGCCGTGGCAACTGCACCAGGCAGAGCCTGGCTGGCACCGCAGCGCTGCTCTGGGCGGCCCAGCTCAGTTTTCAACAGTGCATGCTGCCCGTGCGTGAGCTGCTCCAGGTTTTTTTTCCATTTTTTTTTTTGATCCTGAGGTCAAAAAACCCACAGAAAAAAACCCAAAAAACAGCAGTGCATGCATGGGCAGCGCACCCTTGTAGCACAGAGAACACCTGACTGTGCAGTATGTGGTGCTACAGACGTGTTTGCAGTGCCACATACAGTACAGCTGCGCTCACCTGAATGCACCCATGATGGTCAAACACCCCTTATATCTAAACTGTGGTCACTGGAGGACACTCGCTAGACTTTGGCTTCTACTTTGAAACCTAAACCAATGATGAAATGAGGATTAAAATCAACCTAAGTCTTCAAGAAGGTCTTGTTCTCAATCATTCTGCCTAATGTTTTCTGTGGAATTTGACAATGAAACTCCATGCCACTTTCCTATACGTAGTTACCCCCCATTAGACAGCAATGGTAAAGCAATGAGAGCTTAATGAGCAAGATCTTAAGAACTTTATATATTTGAAATCTTAAACTGGCATTCTCCATTGAAAAGCACAGATGATTTCATGAACAAAGTCTAAAGATAAAAGCTCATCTACGTCATCCAGAAATACAGCCGAACCTTTTATTTAAAGTCTTACCATCACAGTATCAGAGATGAAAAGAAGATAACCCCTTGTCCGAAAAATACTAATAGATTGTTTGTCAAATGAACTCTCATTTATCTCAAGCTGATTTTTTCCAAGGCCAAGTGTCTATGTGCTAGCTTACCGTGACATTTGAAATGCCCTAGTTTAAAACTGAAACAGAGCCAGCATCTGTTTCCAATGCAGAGCATCTGTTAACTTATACCCTAAAAGCATTTTTACGGAACATAACTTTTTCACTTGCATACTGGTCATTTGTCCTGGACAAGTCCTAGATCTTGATCTGGCATATTTTTTAATCCATTTCACAACGCATTACTTCTTCAGTTGAAGGAAACCCACATTTTCTTAGTCTCTTAGGACAGGAGTTGTCAACTGGGGGTATGCGTAGCCCTGGGATACTTGGACCAGTCCTGGGGGGTACACACGGGCCGGTGGGGACAGAGCACCACTGCCTCCCAGGAGCAAGGCCAGGGCGGGGTGAGGGCAGCGGCACCCCTCTGCAGGGTGAGAAAGGTCGCACATAGCAGCCGCCACAGCCATACACCAGCTTGGTGAGCTTCCTTGCCCAGTCATGGTTCTGCTCCTGGGAGGCAGCGGTGCTCCGTTCCCACCTCCCTGCTCAGTGTCCAGCCTCATGCCACCCACACCACCATGTGCGCTACTTCCCCCCTATCCCTTTCCCACTTGGTGTCTGGCTGGTGGTGGTACTTAGACTAAAAAAGGTTGAAAACTGCTGTCTTAGGGCGTCTTTATTTGTGCTGAAGGTGGGGGGGGGTGCACTTTAATTAGACCGGCTCTTGGAGCGGCACTTTAATTAGAGAGGCTCTAATTAAAATGCCCACATCTCGTGAATTCAGCATCCTGCGTTTCAAAATGGCAATGGAAGCGCTATAACTAAAGTTTGTTCAATGAGCTTCAGTTAAAGCACCCCCCCTGCCATTTTGAAGTGTGGGGATGCTGAAACACAGGACATGGTGGCTGCTGGTGCATGCTAATTAGCATACTCCAGCAGACTTAATTAATTGATTAATCAAGTCAGCACGTCAGAGCAGCATCCCCACACATCTACAGGCACCCTTAGAACAGTACCCAGGACTTCAGACTGGTGATGATATAGTAGACAAGTTTTCATCCATGGAGCTCAAAATTCTTAAAAATATGAACACCCATAAGCTAGACAAGTATGTGCTAGCACCATTCTACAAATAATAAAAATTGATACAAAGGGCACTCAAGCAACTGAAAAACCACCATGCAGTGACAGTGTCAGGCATAACACCCAAGACTTCTGATCTCAGTCATTTGATTCCCTTTCAAAACTCAATATTATGTTACAGCTCTCATTTTTAAATGTTAAATAAATGGGTTCTTTTCAATGCTTAAATTCATCTGTTTCATTTGAGCTCATTATTCAGTGCAAAGTAAACTGACCAAATTCCTTTCTATATCTTACCTACCAATGAAAGTATGAACATTATTCATAAAAAAACAAAACTTTATACCACTACAAAATGACTTGCTTGACATTTTAGTATACAACTAACTTTACTACACATAACACCAAATCAGTTTGGGTTGTGTAACTGAACATCAAGTTCCTACAGCGCAGCCTCCAAAGTGTTAAAAACATTTGGAGTTGGACTTGTTAACAATATCACACAAACAAAACCTTAAGGGATATTCTGCCTTCAGTCACATCCCAGGAAATCTCACCAAAGACCAAGGACTCCCAGAAACTAAGTTAATACAGCATTTGACCACAGAGAAGAAAAAAAAATAGACAGAGGCAGATATAACACAACCACTGAACCAGACGGTCATTTTTATATATTTGTTTGATTAACAGACTTAAGTGTTTTTTGGAAAAAAACTTCCTTTTAAAACTTGCTTCTGCTCATTTATCAAGACCCAATTAACACCAGTAACAGCAAACAAACTAGATTTGTTTGCATCAGTAGTAGTGTCCTTATTCAACTTTCAAACATATCAGAGTCTAAAATAGTCCACAGGCTAAATATAAACTTCCCTTGTGTCTCTGTCACTGATAAGGTTACAGGCACTTAAGTTTTAAACTGAAGTAAATACAACATTAGAGACAACCTATTAATTTAGGTCTTCATTATCTGACACTTCGCATGTTATAAACTTGAAAAAGTACAAGTGAATTTAACCCTTGTAAGTAAAATAAAAGGCCATATTGTTCATCTTGATAGTACTGCAGTATTTACCTTGTGGAATTAAAACAGACACAGCTACATGACATGGGAATTTCATGTTATCTGTTACTAGCAAAAGTAGTTTGAGGCTGCATTTTTACACTAATATGGTATACATTCTCTTAAATGGCCCACTAACCTATACGCTACCAGCTTTAAACACTGATGGGACTCTAGGGGAATGTTCATTGTGACCAAAATGAAAAGGGAAGGAAAAAAAAAATAATGGAAGGAGGCAACTCAAGATGATGAGACTCTGGAAGTCTATTTTTTCCAGCCCCAAAAATATTCAGAACAGCATACTTCTTGACTCAATGAAGCACAGTAATCAATATGCACAATTTGTTTCATCGACATGCCTTTAAATGACTGGCCATGTAAACAACTTCAGATTCTGAAATGGATACCAGCTACCTATTTCTATGCTTATGTTGGATGAAAACAGATACATACAGAGCCATCTTCTCTTGCGCCTTCACTGTTAACTGCTGCACTGTGTCAAGGGAAGATTTGCATGGACAGAACATAAAGAAGTCATGTAATGTTGTACAGTCACTAAAACAGTCTTGTGCAGCTGTTTGTTGTGGAGTAGTGTATGCTCAAATGTATCTTTGGATTTTTTTTCTATCAACCACCATTATTTTTTGACAAGTCTTTACCTGGGTTTTATATCTGTAAGTAAATTAGCACTGCTATAGTGATAAGAACATTGATTTGAGGTCTACATTTTATACTAGGCTGATCTCAAAGAAACTGCTCTACTCAAGACACTTGTAGGGGATGATGACTGTTAATGTTTTGCAAACTACTAGCCTTAGGAACGAATAGTTATACCAATCGAAAAACAGAATTCCATTCATAGGATCTGACAAAGACTATAGCCCAGGGGTGACCAACTTCAGCACAAGTGCCCTAAGTGGCACTGGCAGCCTCAGTGAGCTCCATACAGCAAATCAAGGAGAGGACAGGAAACAGTGGCAGATAATGCAGCAAGCAGAAATGAGTGCAGTCAACTGGAAAGGGAGCACAGGGCAGGGAGCAGAAAGCAGAGCAACAGCACTCTGAGATGGCCTAGGGCTTAATTTGTGGTACACCTGCCTAAAAGACTGACCCCCACTGTTGTAGCCTACAAAAGCTCAAGCATCTCTAAAAAAGTTTGTCTATAAAGTGCCACCCTGCCCCACCTTCTACCTAACTACAGACTAACGTGGTTAACTGTCCCTAGTGCAAGTTAAAGTAACTGTATTATCATCTTGATGGGTGAGAAGAAAAAAAACCCCATTTGTGAATGTGTTAACATTTAACATTCAATTACAGTTATTTTTCTGTAAAATGAACTCAGCCTAAGAGTTGAAGCCTTCCCTGTCAACTCAGACATTCCTTTTTAATTTCTGAAATATTATTTGTGAGTATAATCTTCAGATCTACTAGCTTGTAGCACCTTGAAACCAGAACAGATAGGACTGAATAGAAAGAGGGCCATCCAGGGGAAATCAACATTCAATAACCCTATCCCACTCAGACAATGGGACTGCTACCAACAATACCATTAGCTTTTCACTACCTGCCCATCATTCATTGGGAATGATGAAGCAAAATCCCCAGTAGACCAGGAGAAATTAAAAAAAAGAAAGAAAAAGGAAGTGCCAGAGCTCTTTCAAGAGAGAGTTTGCTAAGCAGGGACAGGCATTCCAGCACTAGAAACATAAGAAAGACAGCTGGAGCAATAGCAAGAAAAGCAAGAGGGGGGTTTTGGCCTTCCTCCAAGGACCCTTAGGAGTGGTGAAGCTCACAGATGGGGGAGCTGGAGTTCAAATGTAGTATTTACTCACATACCCGATGCACCTTCTTCCCAAAAACAACTCTCCAAAACTGGGGTGCGTGTTTTAAGCAAGAAAGCCGATTTCTGCACCAGAATGGAGAACTGAGGGTGGTGGGATGGCTGCCAGGAGCTGAGAAGCAGCTATGACAGGGTTAGACCTATAGCTCTTTAGCTACAAGGAAAGGGTATGAAGCTGGAGGAGTGGATTCTGCCTCCCTGCATGCAACCATCATTCAAACATAGTGAGATGTGATGTGGTAGTTAAGATTCAGGGGGAAAAAAATTCTTTATTTTACCTTCCCAAAACAAGATACGCATCTTATTTGGGGGTCCATGATATGCAAGTAAATATCATATTTACTGTTCTGCTCATGTACTGTATAGCTCATGTACTGGCTAAAAGTAAACCATACATGTTTAAGGAGTGCTTTTGCATACATAATTTTACTTGAGGACTTGAAGCAGGTAAAACAGAGTTAAACTATAAGCCAGAGAACTTGGAGCTACAGCTCTGGGGGAAGCATAAGAGTGACTAAGCAAGCTCATGAGATGAGAGCTTTCATTTCAGGATATAGAACAGTTGAACTGAACAGTCCCACATTAGATGGGATTGGGGGAGGGCGGGGGGGCAGGGAGACAAGGAGTCTGCCTCCCCAGCAGTGTTCCTGAGAAGCCACAACTAGAAACAGCATCTGGAAGCTGTCCAGGCCCAGCTGGCTTGGAAATACAAGGAATCTAAAGGTTGTGTCCAATTATAACAGTCTGGTGACCATCTACTACAGGAATGCAGCCAGGACTGGCAGTCTTTAACTATAGCTCAGGGTTTGTTTTTTAAACTTATTTTTAAAAAATTACCTTAAAATTGTGTATATTCATCCTAGGAGATTAAGGAATTTATATTTAACTTACAAAGGGCTTCCGGTTAGAGAAACAACACTTCAAAGGCCATTATAGATGTTTTAATTTACATCAAGCTGAACTGCAGCTTAGTGCTGAACAAAAGTGGAGAATGGCCACCCAACACAGCAATGACAAAGGGATATATATCCTGGATAAATATTTTTAGTGTTGTCCACATTGTTACCAATACCCTAGTCCAGGTGTGCCAAACACCTGGCCACCGGGCTTCTTACAGGTTGGACCACCCACCTTCATGGACCGGATTCAGCCCAGAGGGCTTGTCATCACAGCTGCCAGAGCCCCAGAAGTGACAAAGGTTAACCAGCACAGGTGCTGGAGTTGCTGTCTCAATGTAGCTCCAGAACCTATGAAGTTAACATAGTTTGCCTCCCCCACCTGCCTGCCACTGGAAATCAGGGGTTCTGGTCACCTCTGGTGACTAAAATAAGTGACAGGGAAAAAGGTGGACAAGCAGCAGCTGTGTTAACTCCCTGAGTTGTGGAGCCTGGCCAAAACAGCATCTCCAGCAGCCAGGGGGATAAACACCATTGTCCCTGTTCACAAGTTATTCAGCCCACAACTCCAGTCTAGATCTGGCCTGGAAAAGCCCTGCAATCTGAATTTGGTCCATGGGACCAAATGAGTTTAACACCCTTGCTTTATTCCGTACAGACCTTGCAGGAACTGAAAATGCTTCAGAGACCATGCTCAGGTCAAGGGCAGGAAAGGATGATCCTCCAGTGGCTTACGCACACCAGCTGACCAGTGGGCAGTAACATTAATACTACTCTAAAAAGGAACTCAATTCACCTCCCCTGAGGACTTCCACAGTTGCAAGGGATGGGGAATGAGATGTACAGAGAAAAACAAAAGCTATGTTGAAACCATTAAGATGACTTGGATACTTGGCTCTGGATTCCGGGTTCCAATCAGGCAAAGATCCAACCAGATTTTTTTTTTCTATTCATACTTGCCCCTTAGAAACATCCTGGAATTGACAGTGTGTACAGATAACACTGATGTCGAGCCCCAAGTGTAAGCAAAGGCAAGCTGAGGTTTGCACCCACATAATGTACATCTCAGCTTACCTTTTCTCTTCTTTGGGGTTCACAATCTGTACATACAGCTGCATTGATACTAATGCCTTAATGCTGTCACAGGGGTTTTCAACCTTTTTAAATAAGCGTACCCCGGCGGCTGGACATGGAGTAGGTGGTGGGGCACGCAGCTAGATGCGGAGCGGCAGCAGCATGGGGTGGTGGGTGGCAGCGGTCGCTGCTGTGTGCAAGCTCCCCCTCCCCCACATCCAGCCAGGTGGGCGGCGTCTGTGCAGCCCAGCTGCAGAGAGGCACCACTGTCCTCGCCTCCTCCCGGTCCTGGTCCTGGGGGGCAGCAGCACAGGATGGTGGGTGGCAGCACTGTCCCCTTCTGCACGCGCGTATCCCCTAGAGCAGGGGTTCCCAACCCCTGGACCACGACCCAGTAATAGTCCACCAAAGGTTGGCTACCAGACCGGAAGTGACCGTGGACCAGCAAACCGTGGACTGGAAATGACCAGCATACTGTGGACCAGCAGCCAACCCTTTTTTATACTGAATATAAAAAAGGGTTGGCTGCCGGCCCGCAGCATGCTGGTTGCTCCTGGTCCGCAGTTTGCCAGTCTACCATCGTTTCTTGTCTACAGCTTACCAGTCATCAGCATAAAAGGGTTGGGAACCCTTGCCCTAAGGTAATTAAGGTTGGAAACCCCTGCCCTAGGGCATACAAAAAGTGAAGATCACTTTAAGTAAGTAAAGGGCAACCCAGGATCTACCCCCCCACCACAGGCTCTGACCCCAATCACCCAGCCTGGGCAGCATGGGGCCATGGCTCAGCCTAGCCATTTGCATCCTGCGGCTCCCGATAATGCAGCCTCTGACAGACTGAGATAGACTGGTTGGTGACCACTGCCCTAGGGCCTTCCCGCCCTAGGGCAGTGGTCCAGTTGACAAACCCCTGCTGCATCAGGACTATTTTCAATAGGGTTACCATATGCCCAGGTTTTCCCAGACATGTCCTCTTTTAGGGCCCTCCCATCTCCATCTAGGCAGTTTTTTTTTAAATATCAACAAACGTCCGGGATTTTGCTCTGCCTCCACTCAGCATCAAAGTTTTTCCAGGTACTTCCTGATTTGCCCCAGCAAGGAGCTGCCTGGGGCTGGGGGGAGCAAAGGAGGGCAACTGGAGGCAGGAGCATCACATGCATCTGTGTGCACACCCCGGCAGCTGCAGGCAGGCAAGTCTGTGTGGGGCAGGGGTTGGAGGGCCAGGGCTGGGGACTGTGGGTGTGGATGGATGTGCAAAGGTGCCTGCCGGCACTAGGACTGCAGCAGGGTGGGGAGCTGTCTGCCCCTCCAGCGGGGGAATGGGGTGGGGGGGTTCTTCAGGAGCAACAGAGAGCTGCGGGTCAGGACTGAGGGGTACCAGCAAGGTGGGGGCAGGCAGGGGCTGCGTGTTGAGAGGGGCACCAACAAGGCGGGGGGGGGGGGGGGCAAGAGGCTGCAGGTAAGGAGTGGGGGCACCGGCAGAGCTGGGGGGCTCTGGTTTAGGAGTGAGGGGCACTTATGGGTCAGGAGCACAAGGCACAGACAGGGCCAGGGGGCTGCAGATCAGGAATGAGGCGTATCAGCAGGGACAGGGGCTGAGGGTTGGGAGTGAAGGGTACCACCACGGTCTGGGGGGCAGGGCACAAGCATATCACTGCCCTTCCCCACAATCATATTACCACCACCACCCCCAATAGGTGTCTTCTTTTTTGAAACTGGAAATATGGCAACCCCAATTTTCAACAAGATAAAACAATTGCTAAAGATTTCAGTGGAAAAGACCTTGGAAAGTAATCAATTGCCCCCATCCTGAACACCTATTTTTGTAGGACATTCATGACACAAGATCACTTTGAGAGCTCACAAAAAGTAACAACATTGTATTGCAACAACCTAAACTTTACTGGATATATATCAACACAAGTTGCCAATTATAAACAGACAACAGAAATAATTAAACTGGGGAAGGACTGTAAGAAAATAAAACCCAAATACATCTCTCAAATCATCACCTCATCCTGCAATACAAATCTGGCACACCAGTTACCTCTGCAGCAGGGAACAGCTTTCATGTACACAGGATTCATTACTACAAGATCAAACTGCAACTAAACTATGAAACTGTCTCATATATTCAGTAACAAGGTACAGATAGTTATTTACAAAGGAAATCATCAGTTTGAACAAGAAGCTCTTTTAAAAGTATACACTGAAGACTCAAGGGAATGCTAGCACTAAAACTGAAAGAAGGCAAAAATCTTGCAAGTCTCCAGACTTTCAACATAAGTCAGAAATTTAAGCTTGCAAAGTTAACGTTTTCATATCTCAGGACTGAACAAAATATAGATACAACAGAGCCATGCCTGGATCTTCACCAATACAATCATATTAACACTGAAAGCAGTCATTGGTTAAAGCGTTGCATCAAGGATTGGAAATATAATCCTTTAAAAAAAAAATAGAAAGTACAAATAAACTTGCAGAATTCAGCATGTGTTAAGTCACAGATGAGAAAAATCACTGCCCAATTAGCTAAACACATTTTCCTATTGAGTTTTGAAAGGACAAAAACAAAAAAAGACAACCTGTAATTGCTTCAATGATTTCTTTCTATTCCACTCAGGTGGGATTTATTTATAGTGAGGCACTGCATGTGCTACAGTACTGAGAAGTCATTTATTAAATGCTTCTGGCATGTTAACAATAGGAAAAGCAGCTGAAAAAAAAGTTGTGCACTACAAAAATCAAAACCTTCAGCACTTAGAAACCTAGGTCCCACTGAGTTTCAGTAGTATTTGAACCAATACTCACATGTTTCTGAAAAATGTGAAAGCTGAAGTGCTCTAACATCATTTGAGAAGCAAGGATTTCTTAGGATGTTATCTTTTATTAGACCAACTGAATAGTTGGGACACAGTTAGGCAAGGTCTCAAATGAAAGGCATTCTTCATCACGTGACCTGATGAACAAAGCTTTGCATTTGAAAGGTGATCCAGAAGCTTGTCTAGGTTTGTCCCAACTACGCAGTTGGTCCAATAAAAGGTTACCACACTAAGAAATCCTTGCCTCCCTTTTGCATAATTCCTGGACCATAACAGCTATATCACTCTAATACATTTCAGCGTCTCCCACATATTGGAAAGCTACTGCAAATATGTGCTGAGGTTTCCTTCCTTATCCAGCACATTTCTAGTACGTTACAGCTTCATTTAAATAGTGCCATTATCCAGAAGGAAGCGTAGAGTTCTTTGTAAGCAACACTAAATACCACTGAAGTACATAGAGGCAAGTGCATGCAAGCATGCATGTAGGCCAAGGGGCAGGATTTTGGCAAGAACCAGAGTGCCATGGTATTTTATAAGAGCTGTATGACAAGCCAAGATACATTAGCAGAGTTAATTTGAATGCTCAAATTGTCATTCTTAGATTCAAAACCACACAAGGCAAAAATAGTGTTGACTGCTACAAGTCTGTTGTTTATGTAATCTGAACTCTCAGAATCTAGGTAGTATTACAGAAAATGCAAAAAGGCCCCATGAGGCATATTACAGAAACATTTTTCTTTTTCTTCAAATTAATGTCAGTATTTTAAGAGCTGAGATAGTATCCCATAAAAACCTAAAAACTATCTTAGAGTGAAACTCACCTACTGGGTTTTCACAGAATGAATGCTGATATCCCACAATGCTTTTACCTTGGATCAAGATGCTAGCTGTACCCAATTCCTTTTGAAAAAGCTTTACACTTTTTGCCTATTGTTGCTCATGGTAAATATTTTGTACTATACCAGCTTCAATATACTATGATCTGAAGCTGCTTTGTGAAGACCCCACAGAGGCACTCCAGGAATCAAGAAAGTTCTAAAGAGCCAGGCCCACCAAAAATAAATATCCAGAAAGAAACATAGATAAATATTAATAGCAAATTTAATAATGAAATACAGATGAGATATAGGTGACCACATATCTTAAGAGTATATCAAGCAAATAATTCATTCTAATTTAGATGAATGCACATTTTATAACTGAAAATCTTATGAACATTTGAAAGAAATTTAAATATAAAGTCTTTAAGGCTTAAAAAGCATCTAACATTTGACCAGCCTGTTAAGGAAAAGGACTTCTCACCTAGGTTTCAAATTAAGTTTTAAAAGAGAGCCTATCTTAGTTCACTGGCAGATGAGCTGTTCAGCTAGAACTGTAGTTCAATGCTGAAGAGCAAATATTCCAAGGTGAACCCAGATTTTTAAACTCTATTGCCTGGCTCAATATCAAACAGGTTACTAAATAAGGCCCAAATTGTTAAGTGTTCCTAATAGGTTCTACTCTAATTAATATTTATATGCCTATTTTTATCTCCTATTTAAGCTATATCTTGTCCTAAACCCGATCTAACTGGCTTAAGACCGCTAATTGTACTCTAATATAAACAACCTACTACTTTTGACCAATCTTGCTCACACTTTCTAAAATTGTTCTCACTTCTGACATTCTCTCCTCTGCCTCTTTCTCTTACCCACCCTTTGATCAAGCAAACACAAGCAACTGCTATGTCATATTCCTATTAAGCAGCTTATGGCCTATTACAGTCTACATTTGTAGAAACCTCTCTCATTAAAATTCTCTTTCAAATTCGTCTTTTTTTCCATCCCCTTTTCTTCTCTCTCAAAAACCTCCAACTTTGATCCAAAAGGAGGTTCTGAAGCAAAAGTTAACCTCAAGAGCAGTGGCACAACTAGAGTGGGGCAACCAGGTGGCACTTGGTGGGGAGGGAGGGATGGTTGCTGCCACATAATTGCACTTGTGGCACAGCAGCAACTGGAAGTCACCATTAGCCAGGTGTGGCAGCTGTCCCGGGGTGCCTGGCCACATCATTACACCTCTGCTCAAGAGTTTCAAATATGTGTTCAGTTTGCATCCTTACGTGTACACTGTCAGAATTTATCAAGGCTTTGCAGTCTGTGAACTTAGTTTCAGTATCTCCCTAAAACAAGTCTTTAAAATAAAATGGTGGCAACCATCAATCCTCCTGGATCATGGCACGAGAGCCACCCAGACCTTCGATGTATATGCCGGGGCACGAATTTCTGGAAGAGTGGAGGCTGCCCAGACCTTCCATCCTCTCTTTAGGCCACTCAGATAGAATCCAAAGACCAGACTGAGTCCAGACGTTTGGTGCCTCCATGGCCATAACTGTGCAAGTATCTGGGAATTGAACCCAGGTCTCCTATGTGGTAGACAAGGATACCACTAAACCCATATAAAAATGCTGCAGTTTTCAACAATAACCTCAACGAAAGATTTATTTGCATGCAGTTATACTCATGAAGGCATGAGTGGAAAGGGTTTGAAAAAGTCACACATTCTCTATTCTTAGGAAATCACTCATCTCTACTACCTGCAGAAATTCAAAAAACATTCAATGTAAAACTGCCCTGTCCAAAGGCAGCTGGAGCCTACTTTCAGCTTTCAAAGTGGGAAGGGGCTTGGTTTTGTGCAAGTAGCTGAGCCTAAGAAATAAGATCCTAAATCTGCAGAAGTATTAAACATGTTGGTAACACTCATACTTTTAATCCCAACTGTAAAGATACTTAAAGACCCATCTCCTAGACATGGAAATATATGAGAATCTTCCTTCTCATTTACAAATTAAGTTCCTAGTCAATAGGGCTGGAAAGAAAAGCTCAAACACTAGAAGGCAAATAAGAATTCTAAATTATTTTAAGATATTTGACCTCAGATTTTTGAATGCCTGGGGTTGGTAATACTGTGTTATTCTGGTTGAAACAAACAGGAAAAGTGGAGTGCTAAAGATGTAAGAATGATTAAGAGAGGAAAGAACAACAGAATATAGCAACTTAAAAATGATTAATTTATTTTCCCTTAGTTTAAGTGCTTTTTTACTCAATGCATACAAAATCTATAGATGCCCTATTACCCCGCAAGACAAAAATGATGCCACAAGGGAAGCTTTTTCATCATTTAATGTATGGGTAGTCAACCTGCAGCATGTTTGTTTGTCAAAAGCCATAGGCAGCCTTTGTGTATTTAGGAAGCAGGGAGAACAGCAACAGATAGGGCAGGGACCAGACAGCAGATTAATAGATCAAGCAGGGAGAACTGGGCAACAAGGAGCAGAGAAAAGAGAAACACATCAACTAGTGAAAGGGGATTGGTGTAGCACTTAAGGAGGGTGCAGGGCTTACCTTTTGGCATCCCTGCCAAAAGCCTGGCCCTCAGTAATTCAATGGATTCTTTAGTTCTTGAAGCATGGGGCTTACATCCCTTACACATTTTGTTATCCTTTTGGATGTACCCAAATCAGTAATATTTGGTGGCAATCCTTAGACTTAGCAATGCATTACTAATTAAAACGTTCTGACTTAATTCATCCAACTTTTAGCCACACCTACTTACCTATTTTCTTGAAAACTGTCATCTTCTTGAAAAAGGATGGAGAGAAAGAGCCAAAGTATATCCTGCATACTGCCAAGCAAAATACTAACAATTTGGAAGATGTCAAATTGAACTTACCATATTTATACCACCTTCATTTCTTTCCTTTTGCAAATATATTGTGATATAGCTTTTTTACTGGAGGCTCAAATTTTATTGGCAGAGTTCCTTTATGCATTATTTTGTTACCATGATTCAGATGTCAAGTGGGCACAATCTTTCATAAAAGCTGCAGCAATTACTGCATATGAGGTTATTTCAACATTTAAATTATAATGTCTAATTATTTCAGCTGGTTACTTGGTATTAGCATAAACTCTGTAGGTCTGAAACTGCCAGGATCAGCCCCCACACCTTTTTGTAAAGGTTAGTACATGTTGTACCCTCCTATTTTCTGGTAGACCAACTGATTTTAGTGAGTTGGGGTGTTTTTGACAAGATGTTGTAGCACAGGCCCCTTCCTTAAATCCACTTCCAACTCTTGACTGAATAACAAGGGTCCCAATGACTTACTGCTTTTTATTTTGTCAATCTGTTCCAGGACCTACTTTTCTGACACCAGTCACAGTGACTTAGCTTTATTAAATGACAAGAATATGCCTGAGGTTAGTATCTCTTCACTTGTAAAGAGGAAAAAAAAAAAATCACATTGCTCTTCTGCTCTTTGACTGCATTATGTTCACATTAAAACCACAGTCAATCATTTGGATCTTTACAATCACAAAACCAAGTCAATAACAGGTGTTGTTTTTCCAAAGCACAGTTAATTTGCCAGAATTATGCGAGAGAAAAACACGATGATGCACCTCTCTCCTCACTTCGATGTGTGTCCTGCTGCCCAACAGATTTTTAATTCAGGTGAAAAATTTTAAAAAAATAAAAAATGATAAAAGTTTATTAACAGTGACATATATAGAGACATGTGATATATCAATCAACATAGCTCAGGATAATAAAAATCAGTTATATGTATTGTGCCCAGTATAAAAGACAATGGACAGGGTACAAGATCTGTGGTTATTTCCCATAACCTGTAACAGCAAGAAATTGCAACCAAACTGAAAAGTTACATTTAGAAAACACTTTAGAAAGAGTTTATGTTAAAACTGTTTATACAAACCCATTACACTCCATACTATGATTTCCAGTACTACAGGGACTGAAAACCATGGGGAAGTCCAACCCTGTAATCCAACAATTCTCTCCTCACTGTAAATTTTCCCAGTGTCCATTTTATTAGCTCTGTACTATTTTTCTCATCCAAGACAACTGCAGCTTTTTTACACTACTTTTTATCTTAAGGAATTAGCTGTTTTCCTGTTTATAGGTAATTTTGAATTAGGAATGTTAACTGGAGGTTAGATAGGCACGTTTTTACCACAGGTGTTCTACTGTGTAAACAGGACTAAATAACCATGCATATAAGTAGATAAGTCAGTCCTTCTCTTTCCTATAGATCCTATTTATATCTATGGATATAAAAGGACAGTCACAGCTTTCTCCCTGGCTAACCAACTGAAGTACACTGTTTGCCAGCTGTCAGAATCAAAATCTCAAAAATCAAACACCGAAAGTTTTGCACTATGTATATTTTCTGATATCTATTACCATGCTTTACAGAATGAGCTCACACAATCTGTGCATACAAGCTTTTTTCCCTTGTTGGCTGTTAGAATGAGTGAGTGTAATATAATGAAGCATTAAAAATGTACAGAGTTTCTTAGCAGACCTCTGCATGGCATTTTCACTTTGCTCACTTTATTTGGAGGAGCACTGCTGTTTTTTAGAATCAAAAGTGCTCTGCAAAATACGATTCTAATACCTGGTGGACAACACATTACCAAATTTGACCATAATGCATTCAATTGCACAGAGTATTCTAGCAGCAAATTCAGATTTCAACCTTCTCAAATTCCAAGACAAACAAAAGAAGGGCTTGGTATAAGAGTTCAACTTCGATAAACAAAACCCAATGCTTTCAAATACAGAAAAATCAAAATATTTATTGATTTCTTTTTTTCTTAAAGTTTCATGAGATGGCCCCAAAACTGCACCAACAAAATTCAGCAAGCTTAAAAATTCCAGATTCCCAGGAGGAAAGAAAGTAGGAAAGAACAAGCAAAGAGGATTTACAATGTTTGTGAAGGATTTATTTTGCTCGGCTTCTTTTGTGCCAAATGATGAATCACAACATTTACAATCATTTTGAATAACAGAACAGCAGCATTTTCTTCTTTATAAAAGATTTCAAAATAATGGATTTGCTGTGATAACCTGCGAAGCCAATTATAGACTAAAAGTGCTTCACACTGTCTATCTTCAGCAGCAGGACTAACTCCCTCAAAGAAAAGCAAGTAAACCCTCATACTGGGAGATGGTTCTGACAAACAAAAGGTCCGGTCCCATTCCATCCCGTCCCCCCCCCCCACAACACTGCTGCTACTTCTCTATATAAGAAATAATGTTTACAGAAGGGTCAGTCTTCAGAAGGGTGTTTGTGCCTGAAAGCATGCAAAGAACAATGTTTCCAACTATTTAGGTCTAATAAAAGATATCACAGCTACACAAAGAACCTGTCTGCCTATGTCCTTAGGCCAACACAGCTACAACCAACAACCCTAATATTTGCAGAATGGCTTTCATTCTGAGGAAACCAAAATGTTTTACATAAACTGATATTTTAAAATGTGTGTCCAAGATCAGAGCTTCATTGCCAATTGACATTGTGCCACCATTCCTATAACAATACCATAGGGCAATAACAAATCCTTTTGATCAGAACAAACATAGTATCCTTTAGATATGGCAAATTTCAGGAGACAGAGTATAATTCACCAAATAAGCGCCAGTCTAAGATACTATGATTCAATATCCTACAGTTGCAAAAGTGCCATGGGATCTTATAATCACTTAAAGTCATAAGGACCTTAGTATCATATCTCATCCGAAAGACAGCACCTCTAACAGCAAATCCTGACAAAATTATGGCAGTGATATGATAGGATCAAACTGTTTCCTTTGTCACTACAGAAGGATTCTTTAAAAAACTGACCTCATTCCAGGAGGCACTACATCCAAACACATATGTTCAATCATGGCTTTGTGGCAGTCCCTCTTTCAGAAGTCTGCCAAAACTTTTATGTCAGAAGGGAAGCAACAATTTAGAAATACTGTTTAAAAAAAAGTTGGTTTCCTGAAAAACCCAGATTCCACCTGTGCAATATATGAAAAGGATTTATGGGCCCATGTTAGATCAGGTCTGTTATCAGTTCAGTCTGATAACTTTCAGGGCTCAGGACAAAACAAGTTTGGAATTTGTCACTCAAAACCACAGGAGTATGGTAGTATGGTACTGCCCGATTGCCAAACCTTTGCCAGACTTTCAGACCGAGCAGTTCTGTAACTAAAAATTAATAGGATGTGTATGAGAAGAGCAGAATATATGCCTTTCCCTATCTTCCAAACCTTCAGTAAAATGAACATTACAGGGAAACATTACCTTGAAATGAAAGCTTCATCACATAATGCAAGCACTGGATGTACACTTCATCTTCCTGTCACCTTACCAAGGCTAAATTTGGAAATGTGCTGCTAACATGGGTTACTCTGAGTTTTGTTTTTTTTAATAGCAGGAAGCAACAGGAATGCAACTCATCTTTTTTGGATTATCTACCTAAAACAATATAAACAGATTAAAAAACCCCCCCACAGGACTTGATGTCTTACCACAATATTACTATACTGACACATCAAACCATCCTGTTTCCATTTTTAGAACAAAAATTCTGCTGGTAGGACACTGAAGTGGTAGGAGAGATAGACTGGGCTATTATGAAGGCTTTCATCTCGAATTCAATCTAAATCAGTACAACCCAAAACCCAGTGCCACCTGATAACTGCTTGAAAATGACTTGCTTAAAGTTAGCTTCTGATCTCAATCTAGTTTCTACTGAACAAATACCCATATAGGACTAGAGGCATATCAGAAAGAAGAAACAGTACAGTGCCAAAAACATGTGCCAGTAAGTGCAAGTTAGTATTAGAGCTGTCCTTTGATAAAGCTCAGAATCACAGAGAACACGGACTCATGGAGAAGTAGGGCTAAAAGAGACCTCCACAGGTCATCTAGTCCAACCCCTCTGCCCAAGGCCAAATCACTCTTATCCAGACCAGGCTATACAATCTTATACAGTGATCCCTACTCAAATGATCCTAAACAACCACAATCTGAACTCTCCATCAGGCTCCTGTCAAACCTGACAACACAGACCTAATCCCCTAACCCACCACCCGCAAAGCTAAGGAGTCACAGCTGCGAATACCCTGCTTCTCCGAAATCTCATCAATACGTGCTTGAGAGATCTGGGGACAGAGAAACTTATCTTAACCACCCAACAAAAAAAAGAAGCAAATGCACGTCAAAAAAGAAAAATCCTGTTGAGGCTCTCTAATGACTCTTGTTGATAGAAGCACAAGCAGGTGCATCCAAGGGCCTAAAAATGCTCAGACTCACGTGCCAGGTACAGATATTACACTTTTACCAGTATAAGTGATTGAAAACTGGTCTGTACCCATAACAGCACAAGTTCGACACACACACACACGCACGTTTAAAAATGCCAGAACCTAGTCTAAGATTTACGCACCCCCCCCCGCAGGGCGAATGCGTGTTCGGTTCCCAACCAATCTAAGCCATGCTGCTCACAGAAACCCGTGTAACTTAGACTTATTCCTCCTGGGGCCTTTCAAACATCTGAACCAATCCACAGACTCGTAGAGCAGCAAGGTGGGAAGGGACCTCCAGAGGCCATCTAGTCCGGAGTTTCTCACCCGTGGATCACAACCCAAAAGCGGGTTGCAAGAATATACAACAGAGTCGCGAACAAACTTTAAAAACAGATCCTCCTTAAAAGGAGAAAAACGTGCCTTTCCCCTTGCCGGCTGGGGCCGTTTGGGGTCCCACACTCCGGAGGAAGGGGGCTGGGTGGCAGCGGGTCAGGACCGAGGGGCTCCGGCTGGGGACCGCCCGTTGACGTTTCCAAACGGGTCCTAGTCCCCCAAAAAAGGCCGAGAAACGCTGCTCTCAACTCTGCCTAAGCCTCACTCGAGCCCCGCGGCCGCGCCCCTCCTGCCCCGCGGCGCCTTCCTCAACCCCTGCTGGGCGGGGCGGGGCACCCCCACCGAGACAAAAGGAGCCCCCTCGGCCGCCCCACGCAGGGTCCGTCGGTCGCTCACCCAGGTAGTGCCGCCGCAGCAGGCCGGGCTCCTGCAGCCCGAGGCTACGCTTCCTCACGTCCCACAGCAGGTGCGGGCAGCACCCCCGGGACATGGTCCCGCTCAAGCCCCGGCCCGGCGCCGGCCGCCGCCCGCCGCGCTCACCATGGAGACCGCGCGCGGCCCCGCGCACCCACCCCGCCGAGCCACCACCGGGGAACGGGCGGCGGCTGCCATCCCCGCCCCCGCCCCCCCCGCCGCGTCCGCAGCTCTCGCGAGAACTCGGGCGCTCCGCCCCGCCCTGCCCCGCCCTCCGGAGGCGCGGGGGCAGCGGGCCATGTTTCCTTTGGGCAGGTCTACAGTGAAGCAGCGCCGCGCCCATGTTTGTCTCGGGAAGTGGCGGGAGGCGGCCGCTGACCTGAGCAAAGATGGCCGAAAGCCAGGTCTCCACGGAGTGACGTCACCTCGCTCCACAAGTGGGGTGGGGCCGCGCTCCACCCATGGCGACAGGCGACCCGGTGAGCCTCGCTCCCGGTTGTCGCCGCGAGCCAATGAGCGGCGTGGTCCGCTGGCCTCGCCCCCTCTCGCGAGAGTGGGGAGCTGAGCCCCTTCCTGCAGGCGCCGGCAGAAGGGCGGCAGGTCGCGCCGGCAGCTGCTGTCACCGGCTGCGCTCCGCTCCCCGGTTCGGTGATGGCGGCCACAGCGGCGGGGCTTCGCGCCTCTTACCACCGCCTGCTCGACCGCATCGAGCTTAAGCTGCCTCCGCGGCTGCGGCCCATCTACAACCACCCTGCAGGTACCGGCCGAGCTGGGGTCACGATCAGAGTTAGGGTCAAGGTCAAGGGTACGGTCGTAGCTAGGGAGGCGCCGTGACCTTGGCGCGGTCCCACCCCGAGGTTTCTCTTGGGGTCGTTCGAGAGACCCCCGGGGGCCCCGGCCTGGGATGCTGCTGCCCAGGGCTGGGGTCGAGCTCAGCAGGCCCTGGGGGTCTCCTCTCATCCCGCTGCTCTCTGAGTGTGTGACCTGCTGCCAGGGGGGCACTGAGCAGGGAATGGGGGGAGCTGTGGGCTGGGCTGGTGCTGAGCCACGTCCCTCTGCGTGTGCATAGTGTGATGCTGGCACCAGTTTGGGGCTGGGGACCTGAAGAGAAATGTGTCAGCGGGGCAGGAGGGGAGAGCTGGGGTAGAAGGGAACATCCCGTGGCACAGAGATGAGGACAGTGGTATCGATGATCTGAATGAAACTGTCACCTGCAGCTTCTCGGCCTTTGCCTGCCCAAGACAAAATCCCTTGGCTAGAGTTGCCGCTTCAGCACAGTTCTCCATGCCATGACCCCTCTCACAGCTCTGCATCTCTTGGGGTCCTTTGCCAGCAGTGGAGCAGCAGCTGGTTGCTTTGTGCTAGGCTGAGTAGATGCACGCTGGTGATTCTCAAGCAGGAGCTGGAGGACGTGGCACCCTACGGTGCCTTGTGGCCCTTTCAAGGGCACCACACAGTGGTGCTGCAGTGAGACCTGCAGATAAGTCACAATAGAAACCTGGAGGTTTCCTATAAGAAGCAAAAGCATTTAAAAACGTTCTGGCCCACTGCAGCATTCCTGTGTTCTTTGCTCTGTTGTTTTCTCATTGTCAAAAACAAAACAGTGGGAAATGCAAGCTGGTATATGCCAAGGGGTGCCTCCAGTCTGCTGAGGGTGCCTGGGGCCTGAAAAGATTGAGGACCTGCTGGCTTATGCTTTGGGATCCTCTGAGCAGTTTATGAAGCTGATGCTGCTGTGATTAAAGGGCCTCTAAAGAGAGAGCAAAACAGTGCAGCTTTTCTTGAAATAAAACCTCTGCCCTTACCTGCTCTGTATTTATTTACTCCTGCAAACACTGCTTTGTGTTGGTAGTTGGAAGGGGGTTAGTTGGAAAGATCACCAGGCCAAACTCTGGTCAGTTATTTCTTGATATATTTTGCCGCTTATTTTTAGCTGGCAAAACAAAGTGAAAGTATCTTGTCTTCATGCAAATACTGATGCATGGCCTGTGTTTTACCATGGTTGTATGCCTTTGGTATGTATCTGTATGGCTGGTACTCTACCATTCCTTTTGATTTTAGACTCTCCTGCCACTGCTAACTGACAGGGAATTTGTGACAGTTCAGTCCACCATCCTGTTTGGTGCCTCCTGTGGGTGTAGGAGAGAATGGGAGGCCTTGAGAAAAGTATGCCAGAAAATACCAGTGGAGCTTGTAGTGTAAGAGGAATCGTGCTCACCCACCACTGACATAGCAAATTCTGCTCTCATGTGCCTGTGTTAAAGGGCAGAAGTTGGCCAAAAATTTCAAGCTATACATATTGGAAGTGGATGTTCTTACTCCTGTGGCTACAATTGACAATAACAAGGGAAACTTCATCAGAGTAAAAACATTTGGAAAAGACAAATAGTATTTCCAGCCTAAAATCTGGTAAACAAACAGATTCCACAGGCATTTGGATAGCTTGCTTGATGAAAAGTTAATCTTTCATGGACTGCTGTTGCTGCCGCTTTCTTTGGATATGTACATGTCCTTGACTCTTCCTCTACTTAGCATGTGCTCTCAGGTGCACTGTGATGATGTAGTGGTGGAACTAGGTGACTGATTAGCTTTCAATAAAGACTGGCTGAATTTGAGGCAGTTTCTTTTTTACAGTGATTTTAGTTACACAGTGCAAAATGTGACTTTTAACAACTTAAGTGTAATTAAATCTGATCCAAAATCATTGGTGAGGCTGCAGATGGAGTACTGTGTCCAGTTTTGAATGCTGCACTTCAAGAGGGATGAGGGTAACCTTGAGAGGGTTCAGAGGAGGGCTACTCATATGGTTGAGGGGCTGCAGGTAAGACCCTATGAAGACAGACTGAGGGATCTGAATCTCTTCAGCCTCTGCAAGAGAAGGCTGAGGGGCGATGTTGTGGCTGCCTGCAAACTCATTAGGAGGGGCCAGCGGGGAATAGGGGATGCTCTGTTTACCAGGGCGCCCCTCCAGGTTACCAGAAATAATGGCCACAAACGAAAGGAGAACAGATTTAGATTGGACATAAGGAAGAAATTCTTTACGGTGAGGGTTGCCAAAATATGGAATGGGCTTCCAAGGGAGGTGGTGCTTTCCTCTACCCTGGAGGTGTTCAAGAGATTAGACAGACATCTGGCTGGGGTTACCTGACCCCAGCCCTCTTTCCTGCCTGGAGCCGGAGGTCAGACCCGATGATCTACTAGGTCCCTTCCTACTCTAGGAATCTATGAAATCTATGAAAATCAATGCCAGTATAACGCACTGGTTTCATTTGATCAGTCTGAACAATTAAACCGATCAAACTTTCCTGTTTAGATGGTCTCTCAGTGTTCAGTGCCTTTGCAATAAATGTGTCCAAAACGGAATGCCTCGCTGCATTTACCTAAAGTGCAGCTATTTCTGTCTGCTTGCTTTCATAGGTGGGGAGCATTACAGTGGCCACAGAGACTACCACATTTGTTCATTCTTCATCTGAACTGCAGTACTGTATTACAAGCAGGAGGCAATGTTTCACTACCGAGGTTTGAATATCATCTATGGGCTAAGCCAGGGCCACTTTAGGGCAATGAACAGTACCTGAAGTAACAAAATATTGTAGTGATTTTTCTCTTTTTGTACAAATAAATCCCAGGTTGTCCTTATTGACAGCTTCAGTTTTAATACCCATTTGATCATTTTACTGGATGCCTGTTCTGTGGCTAGGCCTCTCATCTTCAGAACTCTTGGGCACATTTTGCTAGGACAAAATCCATCCCATATGGAAACAATTAAAAAGCTTTTAATCCCTCCTGGTGAAGTCTGGTTTTATGACCTCACTTAATAACAAGGACATTCCTTCTAGATTATAAGTTGCTTGCATCTGCCTAACAAATATCTGTTTACTTTCGACCAGTAGAAACCTTCCAGCTGAATACTGATCCCTGTTTTCAAAAAACCTTCTGTTCTGTTAGTCTTTCAGCAACAACGGTTGTCCAAGGACAGTGACGATGTCTGACAAATGAGAGGTAACCAGCTGACTCCCCCCACATGGATTGGCTGTCGGGTGGTGGAAAGCTGCTGCTAGCAATAGAGAGACAGAATTTGGCTTGTGCTCCTTTCCTATTGTTCACTATGTTCAAAGTTGCCTGAATCATGGACGGCTATTCCTTTTTCAAAAGGACTTCACAAATGAAGTCAAGTCCACTGGGTCCAAATTAGACAAAGCCTGGTTGGCCAACTTTTAGAAGCGAGTCACTTTGTCTCGGAATACTCAGGGCCCAGAGTCACCTCTGGGATGATTATTGCCATCTGGATGAATGCCATTCAGTCCATTTAGTTAATACGCTCCTGTAAACTCATCAAGTGGCTTTCATTTTTCTTCTCTTTATAGGAACTGGTTGTATTTCATTTTGATTAACTGATAATTTATTTCATTTTTTCCATAATTTTTTGTCTTCTAAAGAGCCTTGCAAACCACCTCCTCTGTTCATTGTCACCCATTACCATATCCATCTTAAAACTCCATGCATTTAGGAGAGCAATCAAAAGATATTCCAAAACTCATGGCTTTAAAAACTACAACCTAGCTTTTCTGAAGCCTTTTCCTCAAGTGTGTGTACTGGTTTCTTGGATTGGTAGCTGATAGGGTGCCCTTGTTTAAGAGGGGAAGACATTTAGAGGAAATTGCACAGAAAAGGGGTGTTTACACCATGCATGTTTTTAAGTTTGCAAGTACAGTCAATTGCTAAACAACTTGAACAGACAACTTCCTGGGGGCTGGAATATAACTGCCTAGCACAAGGAGTGACAAAGAGCCCTGTCATAATCTTGAAGAAATAAGCATGTTTAAAACCGTGGTGATTGGAAAGATGCCCCAGATGTGCTCAGACTTGCAAGAGGAAAACTGAGTGGAGAGCCCTTGATGCAGCAGACGCTGCCTTCTGTCTCTTGGATCGTGGCTGAGTTCTTCTTGGGTCCTTCTGCTTCTCCTTTTTCACTGTTGCAAGACCTACAAGTCCAGTCTGAGGAGCATTCATAGCCCTAACTTAAAGCTTTAAATAATAAGAATGTGATTTGCAGGTGGTGTAGCTCCTCAACTCCAGTGTTACACCTGGCTCCAAAATAAATACTGCTACAGTCTCTTCTGCAGGGCTTCTCCAGGCATCTTCCCCAGTAAGATCCAGATGCAGAGAAAGAAAGGACATCCAATTTTGTGGCTGATGCTGCCACCAACTGTAAACTGTGGAAGTAGAAGAGACTAAAAGATTGAGAGAAGGGAAAAAGCTTATAAGAGTAAGAACATAGATGATGGTTCTTTCAACCCTGGGCAGGGAAGCAATTTAGTAACTTCTTAGCAGAAGTGTTCAAACCTGATTTGGCAGAGAAACATAAGGCCCAAGTAGAAAAGGCTCTTTCTTGGTACTGTTTGCAATATAATGATAAGCTACACTTGGGAAGCTTTCTTTTGGTCTAGTAAAAAAACACTTGATACATTATATTGGTTTTTATTGTGCATGGTGTGGTCATGAGTGCTTTTAATCTTTAACTATTTGGGGAGGTGGAGGGTATAATGAAGTTTGCAGTTTAGAAAAAAAATCTATGTAGAAGTTCAAACAGGCAGTGCAGTGCCTATTGTAAAACTGGGTCTGAAGATCTAGTAGTATATTAAACAGAGACCTTGTCAGGAGCATTGTCAGGCCAAATGCTGCAACTGGCAGTGTTCATACAGTACAGAACTTCCATTTTAGTTTTCATACATGCCAAATAACTGCCTCCTAATGAATCTTTATGGATAGTACTGCTACAGTACGCTACTGCTATTCATGATAAAATGGCATTTTTACTAGAGTGTAAGCTTAAAGTAAATCAAACTTGGGGCATGAGTCTCCAATACACCAGAAGACAAAATACTTGAACTACTTGAGCCAAAATACTTTGGTTATCTCTGAGCCTTCTGGACTCAAGGTGGCCATAGGTGCTTGATACTACAGGAATTTTTCTGTTAAAGTCACTGACACTTGCTCTGGTTCTGCTGCTGTACCTTGCTAGGCACCTCTTTCTGTGCTTGCCAGCTAGAAGACACATTTAAAAAAACAGGTTGCCTGTTCCAAGTTCAGCTAGAATGGTCACAAAACTACAGTGTTTCTCTTTAGAAGGAATTGTATAAAAGCAGAAAGAGGTCTGTCTAAGAGGGAAATTAAATTGCCATTTTTGTGCCGTACTTCCAGATTCTTCTACAAAGTATGGAATGGATGTTTGTTGACCATAATTTCATAATATTGCATGTTGATTACAAAAGGAAAAATCTAAAAAAGACCTCTTACACAAGTCAGCAAAATAAAACTCCCTTAAAGAGAGTATGTTATATATTGTAAGCAAAGTACTGCCCAATGAGAGAGATCAGATATCTATCGCTAAGTTGATGATGATGATGATAATAGCTGTCTAAATTCCAGATCTCCCAAGTTCTTGGGACTTTTTTCCCCATTTGTTTAGTAAAAAGCTAGCTTTAAATTCTGTAAGTCTAGAGACAATGTTTCCTAGAACTTAGTGTTGGCAATCTGCCAGGAAAAGAGGCATTTGATAGCATCATGAGATTCAGCTGTATGAATTCTACCACAGTCTAACAGCATTAGTGAACACTTCTAGTTTCCAAGATGTGTTTGACAGTAATGTGGATACAATAAATGAACCCCTAAATGTACCTTGTGTACCTGCGCTTTGGAAAATTTGCAGATCGGATGACAAGCTGAATGGGATGGAGGCTTTAATCTGTTACGACACTGCAGTGTTGCCAAATTGACTTAGCTCTTGGGAATGGATTATTCTTTCAATTTTCAGTTTGCCTCCTACTTTGCCAGTTTGCTTAACAGCACTGGACTTTGTACCATATGGGAAGAACAGTGTGTTGCAAACTTGCACTAACTATTGAGACCCTCAATGGAGCGTAAACATGCTTGACAGGCAAGCTACCAACTCGGGCACCTAACTTCTGCCACTTGTGTTGATAAGGATACAAAAACACAGAGGCATTTTTCACCCCGTCTGATTTTTGGAGATGGGGTGGGGGGATACTGTACTCCCAGTCAGAGACCCTAAGCAGGTCTGAACCTACCATGTTTTGAATGAGACAGACTCAAGGTCATAGTTTTTCTTCTTTTCTAGACTATGAATGGTAGCTCTGCTGGGCGAAGTCCAACATGAATAATCACCATGGCTTCCCTGAATTCTACTTGCATTTTTAATTGTAGCCTTTTTCTTCTCTTGCTAACAGGCTACAGCAAATCTCCTTGAAGCTTAGGTGGGTGGACAGTAGTTATTGCCTCATTAGTACTGTCCTAAGGACAAAAGGCAATTGAATGTACTGGCTAGATCAAGTCTTTTTATGGCAAAACTTGCTGTAACAGTGGATCTATGAGTAATGCAGGTTTCCAAGTGCTGCTAGTCAGGAATCTACTTTTTGCTTCCCTACTATAGCTGTTCCTTCACCTAATGTTAAGTTAAGACGGGTTCCATGGGTTACGACCTTAGACTCATCATTGTAATAAAGTGTTTTTATTTTATATACGATGTGTGAACCATGCTGGATGCAAGGCATGGTACAATTTGCAGAAATTGTTAAAATATGGTGGTACAGATATGTGTAAGGGCATAACAAACTCTACAGTTGCTTAAATATTTCACTCTTTTTCAGGTCCCAAGACAGTGTTTTTCTGGGCACCTGTTATGAAATGGGTAAGTATGGAATAGCAATGCGTGCGGCTGGTACACATACCTTTTCTGCAGGTCTGAGAGTTACCTTCCTCAACCCAAAAGGAATATGACCTAGTCCTGTTCAGTGCCTGTGCCCTAGGTTATTCAGGTTAGATTTGTTATTAAGACTTTAGTTAAGATGTTTAGATGTGAAGAAGCACACTGTGAGTGCAGCTCTGGGAGTGGGGCAGGAGGGGTTGTAGGTGCAGTGTACTGGAGCTAATACTGTTGTGAAAGCAACTTACCCTTCACTAACCTCTAGGAGTTAAGCATTTCCCTTGAGGCCTCTGTTGTGAAATAGAATCCTGCCCATGGTCTGCATAAGCCAGGTCCAATACAGACTTTCTCTCTGAAACACAGTATCTTAACAATCCACCAATATTTTCTCCTGCAAGTCAGACAGCTTGAACAGATCTTCGGATAGGGAGGGCTATAAGGTTATTTTGAACAAGTGGTGTCTCCACCCTATTGAAAGGTAGTGTAGAATAGAATTTGACTTGATAGGCTATTCATGCCAAGAGGTATTTACGCTTCTTCGGTAACTTTAGATGTGTTACCTGTGCAGTGTGTTAAGCAAAGCTTGCACTAGTATTGTAACAGTCAAAAAAAAGTTAAAACAACTCAATTAAATGGCCTTCATAGTGCAGCTCCCAACTTGTAGTTCTGCTGTTCTGAAATGTAGTGGTTTGAATCCATAAGGCAAGTCCACTCTCAGGGTCTCTGACTACATACACACATTCAAATAACTTGGTGGAATTCTCCCAGGTTTGTTCTCTTGGTAAAGAAATTTACCCAGAGCCACATGTACAGCCATTCAAATGCTGAGTCCCTAAAGAATGGAGAGTTTGTAGTGCTGATGACACTGTGCAGCCCAGGGCAGGGGGTTACCACTGCTAACATTGCTTGACACTGTTCCTTAGTCTCCCTGGCAACAGATCTGGTTGGCTGACCCAGACTTGCCCATGGTCAGCCTGTGTTTCCCTGAAGCACAATGTGGAGATTGTGAAGGGAGCATGTTCTCTCTGCTGAGGTATCAGACTCCAGCAGGGGACAAAGTCTTCCTGGGAGGGAGGGGGGAAATGCTGGAGGACTGTTTTCTCTTCTGAGACAAACCACAGCATATATAGATAACTCTCATGGGAATGATTTAACCCTGGTTGTTCCCAAGTTATTTTTCTCTTGGAGCAGCCATTTTTTACCATGGGACAAAAGGTCTGAACATCTGTACACTCACGTTTTCTCCTGGGAGAGCAGCAACTCTTCCAAGAGAAACTGAATGTCTGTATGAGGCCATTATCTCAGACCCTGGATCTAAGCCATGTTAGTGCTTTTGGTCCAATGTTGCCATTGGCACAGTGTCAAAAATATGAGCCAGCTAGTATTTGTGGAACAGTGTCATGAAAATATTTACCAGCTTTCATGTATCAGGTAATATGACAGGCAAATGACTCTCCCTGCCACCTCCAGTCCATAGCTTCAAGCAGACTCTCCTGTCCACTGCTTCTCTACCAGTCAGGCTCTGTATGAATATTGTGCGTAGATTATGGAAGCATAGAAAGCACTCTACTCATACTGGAGTATCATTCTGATAACACAAAAGTGATAAAATGACTCTACCCTTCCATAGTGGTGAGGAGCTTGCTGTGTTAATCTGTATTAAGCCATGTGAACTACATTCATGATGCAGTGATGATCCACTCCCAAGCCTCAATCAATCAAAGTAAAGGACTCCTTACTGGTACTAGTAGTTTTCAAATTAAGTTGTTCTGTAGCAGCCACTAGACTACAAGTGACTACTAAGGAAGCTTCTCTCCAGCAGGGGGCAGGTATTCTGCCTTGATGGTCACTTGTATATTGCCTACCTGTTCTTCTAAAACTCTGCAATGCTATAATAAAGAAATTACTTTATCCCAAGAGTGGGAATATAGTATTTGTAATGACCGGTCACTTCTGTGGTTTATCTTGTCTCATTCTCAGTGTTCAGCACTGAGATTACTCTCTCTGTTTGATGATGGTTATCTTGTTCCTTCCTGCTAGCGGTCTATGCTGTGAAGCTTGAGTCTCTGTCCATTATATTACCTAGTTTTGTAACAGTGGATGTCATTTCTCCACATAAATATCTCTTTAGTCTTTCAATTTTGCTGAGTATCTGGCCTCTTCTTGTGGTAATGAGTTCAACCAGTTGCCTTTCATAAATGCTACAAGTAGGAAATGGGTTGAAATTGAAAGCCAAGTTTTAAGTGACATCCCTTTTATCTAAAAAAACTAGACAACTAGGAATACTCAAATGACTTTTACAAGTCTGTCATGTTGCCTTTCTCTAAACAGTCCTATCTTTTGTTTCGTCCAGTGGAAGTCTTTTCGTGCCTATAACTTGCATAGCCTCTTCTCACACACTGACACCAGAACTGAAAGCAGTTTTGGGTAGTTTCTGACCCTAGATTTAATACAATAACATACCTTTATTTTCTATCTTTATTTTATTTTATTTTTTTTGGATCTTAACATTGTTTTGTCTGGCCTTTCTTGTCCACTTCATCTTTACCCAAAACTCTCATCAGTCAGGACAGCAAGATCCAGGACTATTTTTCCTGTAGAAGTCCAATAAAATTAAAGTGCTGCAGTGTCTGTAAGTATTAGTGATGTTCTTTTATGCTGTCCGTACAGAATGGTCTCTCCTGTTGCTTCAGTGTCTGGGTGTCATAATAGTAAGCTCTTTGCATCTAATGTACATATCCAAATTCAAAATGTTTGGTAAACACTTCACATGGGTCTGGATTTTGAAAGCTTGAGTGTTAAAATTGAGTTTTCTGTAGGAACATGTTTGCAGGGAAACTAAATCTCAAGTGAAATAATCTGGGGTAGCTGCTGTCTCTTGAAGCGGGGGTTGGCATGGTCTTACAGGGTGGGGGGTCACTAACAGAGCCTGGCTTTAAGTGCAGGCCACTTCCAACCCATCCCACTCCACCACCGTTGAGATGTTGCAGAACCTCCCTGGCTCAGTGGGCTGAATAAAATGGCTCTGGAAGTGGCCTGTGAGCTCCAGGCTGCTGGCTCCTGTTCTAAAGAATCTTTCTGTGTGGATACACTGGCACTGTTCTGTATCTGTTGCCCCTCCTCTCCACAACCCCCGCCCCCATGAAATGACCATTTCAGCAATCGCAAATGGACAGCTCAGGATATGACATCTGGCTCCTGCCCACCTTCTCTTAGTAACACAACTAACTTGTATTAGGAAGTGTGCAGGTACAGCACCTAGTGCCAGGGGCCTCTGAGCCATACTGTCAGAAGCATGCACAAGAGTGAGCATAAATTCCCAGCTCAGTGAAGTTTGCTTTATCTCTTTTTTACAGGGTTTGGTATGTGCTGGAATGGCAGATATGACAAGACCAGCAGAAAAATTGAGCACAGCACAGTCTGCAGTGTTGACGGCTACAGGTAAAAATGTTCTGTTACTACACACCTCTTAGTGCCTAAAAAGCATTTAAAAAATTTTTGATCTTATCCATTTAAAAAAAATAATCGGTGGCTAAGCCTCAATTAAATAGTAAATTGACCATCTAGAAAGATAATCATAGTAGTATAAGATGCAAAGTTTTTTAACTTATACCTGCTATTAAAATACCTCCCTCTCTCTAGAAGCCCAGGTATTTTCTATTAACATTACTTGGTAGATTGGGGTGTCAAAAATCCAGCCTGCAGAGCCATATCATCTAGCCCCCAGTGCTTCCCATAGGTCTTGGAGTAACCCAAAGGCAGCATGTGGGGCATGCTGAATGGTCCCATGTGTTGCACATGGTGCCTGCTCCAGCTCAGATCCTGGAGCAGCAAAACAGCTTCTGCATGCAACACAGACTGATGGTAGTGGCACCGGGCCCATGCAGGACAGCCCGGAGGAGAACCAGGCCTTGGGCAGTGCCCACTCCGGCCACTCCAGGATACATGCTGGACCTGGAATGCAGGGCCAGTCTGTCCAACCCGCAAACCAGTACTGTACCACTCCACCAGGAGAACTTGCAAATATTGGTCATGATGTTTAAGAGAATTTGCACATATTTGGGGGGCTTGTCCGTGAAGGAAGTTAAAGCAATACCAGTCACAGCAAAGTTTCTCATAGGGGTTCAAGTACCCCTTGGTGTGTGCACAGAACTTCTAAAGAGTATATAAGAGGAAGGAATGGGAAAGAGAAGGAACAAAAAGAAACATATCCACAAACGATAGTGTAGGAGTAATGACAGTATTAGTCTTATTTACACAGAATCATGGGTGCACACTAGTATACAACTTAAGGGGTTTCAGACAAATAAATAACTTTTGATTTCATTTGTGTAACTATAGAAGCCATTTTAGCAAGAAAAAAAAAAACCAAAAACCACCCTTATTTTAGTATAGGTATCTGTGTAAAGTCACAGGGTTGGAAGAGACTTTTAAGGATCATCTGGTCCTTAACTTGCAGTTGTACCAATTGAAAACTACTTCTACTGACTTGTTCTGGGGCTGTCAGTTAATTTACATGATTAATGTGAAAACAAATTAACTTGTTAATTTTTTTTAATCATTCATATAGCTTTGACCAGGGGAGTGGACCAGCTGGAACCCATGCACACAGCCACAACCATGGCCTGCCCATTGCCTGCTCCAGACTCATCTGCCCATGCTAAGCAGCAGTGGCAGCAACCTGGCAAAAGCTGCTACTCAGCATAGGGGAAAAGCGGCCCCTTTTCCTTACTGCTGCCAGGCCATTCTTGCTGCAGCCTCCCAGAGCCTGCGCCCAGGTTGCCCTGCAGCTCCTCTCTGCTGCTGTCACTGCTGCCTCTGGGCTGCCCAGCAGGGCAGCAGTGGCAGTGCAGAGGAGCCACAGGGCAGCCCAGGCACGGGCTGTATGCAGCTGCAGCATGAAGGGCCTGGCAGTGGTGAAGGGGAGGGGCTGCTTTTCCTCTGCACTGAGCAGCAGCTTCTGCCTGGCTGCTGCCACTGCTTAGCATGGACAGGTGAGTTTGGAGAAGGTGTGGGGTGAGGTGGGCCAGAGTCAGAGCCATTTACATGGATTTCAGCTGGTCTGCTCCAGCCAGGGCAAGTCAGGAGAGGGCTTGGGATGGGCCAGGGTTGGTTGGTTGGGGGGGGAGCCACAGGGTACATGGACTGGGCTTTTGGTGGGGTGGAAGGGTGCTGACAGTTGTTTAATTGTAATTAAAATTGCAATTAATTGAGACTTTTTTAAATCTCATAATTAATTGGGATTGATTTTTTTTTTTTTGTTAATAGTTTGTCAACCATAGTTTGTTAATGTAGGCTGTTTCTTCTCTTTCCAATAAACTCGGTAAAATGCAGCACTGATTTACACAGCTCTAGATAAGGACCTAACAAAATCATGGTGGAAGTGCACTGCACAGTAGCTCCTTTAATCTTGCTGGTTTTGCCACAGGGTCCCCTGCCCCTGGTTGGTGGAGGGTCCTGGTAGCCCCACTGCTTACTGCTGATAAACTGGGAGGCAAAAACTGCAGTTTTAAATATGCCATGGATTCGTAGATTGTAAGCCTGGAAGGGATCTCAGAATATCATTGGGTCCATCCCCTGCACCAGGCAGGAAAGACAGGTGGGGGTCAGGTGATCCTAGCAAGGTGACCGTCCAGTCTCCTCTTGAAGATTTCCAGGGTAGGTGATTGCACCACCTCTGGAGGGAGCTTATTCCACAGTCTGGACACTCTGAATAAGTTTTTCCTGATGTTGAGGCTGAAACAGTCTTCTAGGACTTTGTGGCCATTACTCCTGGTTTTGCTCAAGGGTGAACAGTTGTTCACCAAGCCCTTGATGTATTCCCCTGATGTAGCAGTAAGCTGCTACCAAGTCCCCTCTGAGCCTTCTCTTTTTCAGGCTGAAGAGTCCCAGGTCCCTCAGCCTTTCCTTGTATGGCTTGCTGGGGGCAGGGGGCACGGCAGCATGGGCAGGTCTGCCTCCAGCCCGCTGGATGAGAGCAAGTGCTGGATTGGTATCTTCAAATGTTCAGCCTATTTTATTTAAGTTTTATAAATGTAACTTATTTAATAAAATATAAAAAGTAAAATCTGTTTTTTGTCATTTGAAATTCATCAGTCATTCTTGACGGGCAATTTCCTAATATGTATACGTATTTTTTTTGTTTGTTTGTTTGAATATTGAGAATAATTCTGTTGTTCTACAGGCCTTATTTGGTCAAGATACTCTCTAGTCATCATACCTAAAAACTGGGGCCTGTTTACCGTGAATTTCTTTGTTGGCTGTGCTGGTGGTTCCCAGCTCTTTCGAATATGGAGGTATGTACTAGAAACTAACAGAAGGATTCTCATTACTTAAATAAAAAAGCTATTTTAGGTGGCTTCTGCATTTCCATTGTTCATCATTGGGAGGGGTTGGGGGGTGGGGAGGAAGGCACTTTAATTAGTGCTAATTAAAGCGTTCAGTGTCAGATGCATCAGTGTCCCTGTGCTGAAAAATGGCAGTGGAGCTCTTCTGAAATAAAGCTCCTCGAACAAACTTTAAAGCACCCTGCTGCCATTTTTCAGCATGGGGACGCTGATACATGTGACACTAGAATCTGCTGGAGCATGGTAATTACCACGCTCCAGCAGACTCTATTAATTGAGTCTGCTTCAATGCTCTGTAATTACAGCATGTCAGAGCAGCCTCCCTGCATGTGTATAGGAGCCTTTATTAGGCACATCTACACAAGATGCAATTATTCAATAGAATAATTTTACTGCGCATTAATACATCATGGCAAAAGCCATGCCAGTGCACAGTAGAACTAGTCTATTATGTATTAGCATCATCTAAAAGATGTGTGTTGCTCTTGGTGCACAGTAGTGCTGATTATGGCACATTTAAGTTGGTACCTGTTATTACAGGTACCAAACTTAATGCACTGTAATTATAGCACATTAATGCACATATAGATGTGCCCTGTTTCTGGTATTTTAATCAGGCTTAAAGAAATTACTTGCATAAGTGAAAACTTTTGCCAAACATAATTATCAACTTGCTTTTTGGCCAGTTTTTTTTTTTTTTCAACAAGTTGACTTCAAGATTGTAGATCAATTTAAAGTACAATTAAAATGAATTCAGGGATGCTGACAACTTGAAAGTTTAGTTGCTATCCAGGATTTGAACTATCATCCTGGGTGTCTCCTTGTAAATCTATGCCTGATTCTAAAGGACTGTGGCAATTAATGATGTCATTAAGGGCAAGAGGCCTGAACCAAACCCCTTTTTCCCCTACTGCCAATTACATACTTTGGTAGACTTTGAACTGCTGTCCCTTAAATTCTGGTTGGTTCTTCTTTGAGCATGATTAGTGAAAAGATCTCCAGGATTTCTCTGTTTTAAAAGTCACACCAGTTCTGTAAATTGCTACTGCAGTGATGAGCTAGAATAAAGCCAGAAGCTGCCACTTCATTAAGGAGTTCAATGCTTGTTCAGCTGCTTGGGAGCCTTTGTTAGTAATTTTGAGGCAAGGATTTTTAGGGTAACTTTTTTATTAGACCAACTGCATGGTTGGGATAAAGTTAGACAAGCTGTTGGATGCAAGCCACCAGATGAAGAATGCCTAGCATTTGACAGTTAGTTTACCTCCTAGTGTGGGTAAGGATATTGAGTAGTGGGATCACATGGTTTATAAGTTAAACAATGTGAACTGCAAGCAGTACCATTACTATTTGAGAGACTAATATTATGAAGGTGTTCCAAAGACAGCATGCTTTCAAACTCTACTTCGGTTTACTATATGCCGACTTGGCTTATGTTTTTTTCTACAGGTATAATCAGGAACTAAAGGCAAAGGAACAAGAACAGCAGCATCAGAAAGAAGCTTAACCCTACTGACTGAATCCAGCCACACACACTTTCCAGTGGGACCCAGCTTGACTGGTTTTAATCTTTTCTCTGTCAAGAGAAAACATAACCTTTCTAAATGTCTAGAGAACAAACATTTCTATCACTGGAGATAATATGCAGTGCCTCTACATATTTACATAAAAATATAACGTTTAAATTATAGTTGATGTAACCAACTCTGTTTTGAGTGAGTATGCTTTGTATTTTGCCTTTTGGGAGAAACTGGTTCTTCAATGATTGGCGGCCTAGCAAATTGTCAGGACTAGTTCTGGCATCCATTGAAATCTGACTGCTGGCAAGGTGACACCCCTATACAAATTAAAACAAGCTCTTGAAAATCTAAGACTAGTCCTTCAAAATTAGATGCACTGTGTAGTAAGTGCAAGTCTTACCTACCAACTGTCATATGGCATTAGAGCAGCACTCTTGCTTTCAAGACCATGACTCCTGTGTTTCTTTCCCCCCCACACCTCCTTTTCTAGGACTGTGGTTTGATTCTTTCCATTGCCCCATTCTGTATTTCTTCTGACTTGTTTTCTTGCAAGATGCACGAGGCCTCCTTTTCTGCTTTTGATGATCAGTTTCCATTTGCATTCTCAGTTGGCCAGTGCCCATTGCTGTCCAATTTATTTTGCAAAGTAATTTCTGAGCATTTAATTGGCCATTCACTTTATAGGAGTGGAGAGAGGCTGGCAGAAGCCTTTCCAATTGCTATCATTGTAATTTCTTGTATCCTCAAAAATAAGGAGCATTTATGAGTAAGACTGTTGCACAGCTCCTCCCCCCCAATCCCAAAACATTCAGATAGGATCTAGAAAATGTGCCTAATGCAAGATAAACCCCCAACTGCAAGGAGCTTGCAGCCAGGAGAGAACTCACTAGGAAACACAGGAGTCACCTTCCTATTGTGGAATGAAGTAGTGGTCATGCATAATGTCTACACACATGGACCAGGTGAACTGCTGCATCATTACTCCATTAAATTGTATGATAGTTAAAACCAAAATCCTGAGTTCCTGCTTTAACCATTACCTGCTCCTTCCTCAATACAGCATCCTTAGCAATTCAAAAAGCACTGTACTAACCATGCCCATCTACCAGAAAGTCACCCTTTTCCCCGAATTATGGCCAGCGCAAAGCAGGGAGGTACACAGCCAGTTCTAGATGGTTAAAGAAACAAAGCAGACCACTTTCAAAGAGTTGTTTGGGTTTCACCATAAAGCAGAGGCCTGATTACACTGTAGGAACCCCCATAAAAACAACAGAACACAGGCTCTGATCAGCATGCAAGGTGCTTGTGAAAGACACCTTACTCTCTCCTTTTCCCAGGTTAAGTTAAAAGAGCAGTGATGGCTCTACACCAGGGGTGGGCAAAATGCAGCCTGCAGGCCAGACGCAGCCTGCCAGACCATTCTATCCAGCCTGTGGGGCCCCTAAAAAGCTTAGAAAATTAATATTTATCTGCCTGTCATGCAGCCCTCAATGGCTTGCCAAAACTCAGTAAGTAGCCCTCCGCCCAAAATAATTGCCCACCCTTGCTCTATAATGATTGCAAGTTAAAATTAAGCTAGAAATTAAAATGTTTCTAACCTGTAAGGACAGATGTTCTGAACCAGCCTTCCAATAGGCATAGCATGAGCCACATAAAAACCTGAGATAAATAAATAATCCCATTCCTAAATGTATGCTTCAATGTAGCTGCTCGCAAGAGCAGGATACTGCAGTCCAGTATATAAGGTACTTCAGTCTGGTGTTTCTATACGGTTCTGTAGAAAGCCCATTGTTGTGTATTAACAGCAAACCAGGGTAGAGTCTCAGGTCATACATGCTGTGTTTCATAAATTTTAAGCCCAGAAGGGACTCTGTACTCTAGTCCAAGCTTTTTAACAATTAGCATTTGCTGAGGCAGGCTCTCCTAGCGGGGAGAGCTGTTTAACCACTGACCTATTTAATCTAGGTCAGGGGTTCTCAACTTTTTTACTCAAGGCACTGCTCAAAAAGTGCCACATCTTAGTTTCACTTGTTTTTAAGTGCAGATAAGTAACAGAGCAATTCTTTGGTGGCAAAGAACTCAGAAAGACCACAACAGGTCAATGTTTTGATGCTATGGATTCCTATTTGAAATCTCAGGGTTTATCTTGTAAATCATGGTGCAGGAGTCTGCATATCTAACACTAATTTTAGCACTGTATCTTTTAAAAGGATCATAGGGCATCCTAGATTTGAGAATCACTAATCTGCCATATTTACCTGAATCCAAGACAACTCTTAAATTAAGATGATCCCCCAATAATTAGACTGTAGACATGGAAAATGTATACACTGGTTATAATTTTCCAAGTATAGAATTATTGGAGCATTGTTTTAAAATTTGTCATCCCTTCCCTACCCCACCCTCATTGCTGCAGCAGGGAGACAGGCCCACTGTAGTGGGGAAGGCAGTGGATAGGAAGGGGGGCAGTAAGCAACCAAAATCAGATCCACAGCACCCCCTTCTCCCCCTGCAGCCTTGTATTCAAATCCAAGATAGGAGAAAAAAGATCTTTATGTTAAATGGTGGGACCTCATTTTTTGAGTCAAGTAAATAGTAAGTACTTTTTGTCAACAAATACTGAAAAGACCTCTGCTAAGCATGTTTCTCTCTTAGTTGACTGAAGTCATCCCACCTGTTATTCCTAGGTCTGCTACCAACTTGCTGAGCAAGTTGCTGCATACACCACTAACCAGTTCCTGTAGCTTGACCATGAAGAGATCACCTCCCAACCTCACAAGGAATCCTGCATTTTAATGTGTGCACGGTACTCCTAACACCCCTCCCCCACAATAGTTTCTCCAGCCATGCAATATGTTCTGATACCGGGTCTCATATCAGTTGGAGAGAAGTGGATAACATTTCCTTTGGAGAGTCTGAACCTGTACAGAAGGCAACTTTTGTGTTTGTCTCCCTCCTCCATCCCAATCCATAACCAGCTCTGATTTGTGCAACAGATTACAACAGACAAACAATGGAAAAAAAAAGTGTATTAAAATATTCACAAGATTACAATAGAAAACATGAAAGTCAGTTCAAGAAAAAAAAATGTCCAGTACAATTGTGTCCAAATCAGATGAATCTATTAAAGCAAAGCACAAAGAACAATTGCTATCACTTGATTTTTCACAGCCTTAAAATTTCTATTGGGAGCCCTGTGGTGTACACCTGGCTTCCTCCCCACAAAGATTATACACCCATTTTAGAGGCGTTTGTCCTGCTCTTTCTATCCCCCAAAACTTGGCAGAGCATTGGTGTGGTTCCTTCTCATTTGAGGAAGGTATTTTCCAAGTCAATGATTTGCAGGAATGAGGGGACCTGTCTTTGCCCCAACATGGGGACAGCTGCTTTGGAAGGAGATAAACAAGACTGTACAGCACATTCACCCCAGAAGGCAGTGAGCTTACAAACAATTTATGTTCCAGTTTTAAAAAGTGCAGAAATCCCTTAAAAATGAAAGGGTTTATTAACTTTGTGCTATTGCGAAGAGGGGAAATGGAAGCCTTAAGACAGGTATGATAACTGAGTATAGTAGTTTAATGACATGGTATCTCACATATCACATTGCATGTGGTCTACATGCTGCCACCCTAGGGGAATGTGACTGCCCCCAGAAATGTCAGATACTTTCCCAGATTCTCAACTAAAGATCTATGAAAAAGGAAAGCCCACCACCCTTTTCACACACACATACTAGAAAAATCCTTCATTTGGAGGTCCTAGACAAATATAAGAATAATGTAAACTCTGAGCAAGATTTAGAAACAAGATTCTTGGGGCATTAAAACTATGAAAAACCAGAAGCCCCCCCCCCCCCCCCCCAAACACTGGAGAATGCACTCCAGAGAAATGCGACCCTTAAGACTGTATACACAAGCACCAAAAGTTATGAGATGCTCAGCCAAACAACCTGGGTTTTTTCTTTTTAAATCCTCCAAAGTCAGGACCTGAAAATATCCAGTTTGAGATTGCCTCTCACATTAACAGGGATACAGCTGCTACCCTGTTCAGGTTCTTAGGACCATATATACACCAGAAATACCAAGGAGATTGTGGCAGAGCAGTTAAGGTGAAGTCAGAGGCACAGTGAAGTCTCTCTACAGACTCAAGCTTCAGGCCACCTCCAGCTGACCCAGCTGTAAAGGGTATCTAGCCATTTGGGCTGGCGACTCAAAGGATACCAGGTATGATGCTGACATCAATATCTTGTGTGCCTCCTGCTAAAGAGAATGGTGCACTTTACCACCAACAGGCTACTAGGGTTGGCTCTGACTCCACCTTAGCCCCAGACACCTGCGTGTCCAGAGCTGCAGTCAACCCCTGGCCTAAACTTGGAAAAGGGCTAAGGAAATTAGAGTCCAGAGCTCTCAGTTCATTCATACTAGTGCTAGTAACGTCCATCCTCAGGGTACCCTGCTTCTCCACTCTCAAATATATTTGCTGGCAGTCACCAAAGAGTTAAAGGAAGGCTGGCAGTTGCCAGGAAAACACTCTGCCATTTTAGCAGTTCCAGTGAGCAGCAGCAAGTTTTAAGAGGGGAAAGAAAGGTCAGATGAAAGTAATATGATCTGCACCCTTTACCTTCCAAAGGTGCAAATTCTAGCAGCCAGACCCTGGGGAGGCAATCCCACAGGGTGTTTCTCTGCAGTGATGACAAGGTCTGTTTTAAAACTGAGAAACCACTTCTCTTGACAAACAGAAAAAAAAATGTGCATTGGCAGTTTTGTGCTGTGACACATTAGGTCCCCCTGGGAAACACAAGGCATTTGTAAAGTACAGGCTTCCAACACAGCTCCCTCTGCTCCAGTTATCCAAGAGTGGCCCCCATCATGACAGTACAGAGGCATGAGTTGGACTGCAGTATCAAAAGAAGCTATGAAGGGAGCAGAAAGCAGCTCATTCATTCAGTTGCTCAGAATGTGGAACAAACTTGTAATACCAGACCCTGACTGCCATTTCACTAGAGCACCACTCACGCTTCCATGCATATAGTAAAAGGGACAGCTTTGAGCTCTCACACCTGTAGAGCAGCCTCATTCTCCTTTCTGATCTCCAGCCCATTACTTCTGCAAAAGAGAGTCTGCCTATCCTTCAACAAGACTGCCTCCACACACACAACACTCTGTTCATCAGAAGTACTCCCACAGGGGCAAGGAGCTAGCAGTAACATTGCAACAGAACTAGAGATTGAGAACTCCAGCCCCCAGTCTCTCACCTCCAAAAAACTGAAAGCCCTTTAAGGTCTGCACTTCTTTCTTATTTGCAAAACCCTGGGGAAGAGTACCAGGGAATTCAGAGGAAGTCAACGAAGCACGTAAGAGTTAAAAGTTCACCATCAGTCAGGAGAGCATCAGGAAACCTATCAGACATCTGGGTCTGATGACATTAGCCACCAAACAAATAGGAAGTCAAAGAAGTTCAAAGTCAGCTCACTAAGTCATATAAGAGTCCACTTCCACTAACATAAGTTACTACTGTTGATAAATAAGACTCAAAGCTAAGATAAGCCAAGGGAAAAGAAGCTCAAAGTATGTATGGTCCCATATTGCCTCAAGTCTCCCACACTTCAGTCTTACTAAATTATAGAGCAGTTACAACTTAGCAGCAGTCTTTTTTCCAGAAATGGACTGCTGTTCATGTTTCCATGGACACAAAAATTTCAATGTCCCTAATCAAGCAAAAATAAGAGCTCCAACTCATGCCACCTGCTGCTCAGTGCATTTGAAAGGCAGCTTGTTTTCTTCTAAAAGAACTGAGCTACACTTTGAAAACACTCACTCTTGCACGTTGCTTATGTTAAAGAGGATCTAAGAAGCCTTGACATGAATCTCTTCAGCCTGGGTCAAGCTCATACATTTGCAGTTAGACAACGCCAATCACAGGAGAGTTCCCCCAAGGGCAGAGTAACAGAGTCAGCAGCACATGGAGGTGGGATTGGGCTCAATTTTTTCTAGCAGAACACAGCAGAAGAATCTCACTGAAGCAAGGAAGACCCTTGTCCTCAAATAGCAGCAGGCTTGTGACAGTCCATTCATCACACTTCTCTCCCTTGCTCCAATCACATGTTAGGCGAAAACAAGAATATGAGCAGATTACTGCCAGTAGCTTTATCACTTTCTTTCCCCTCTAAAAAGTGCAACACCATCTCCATGAGAGCTCCCACTGCTTGAAGGACAAAATGACCCAGGAAAGTCTCACAGGAAACCTGGCATCTCATGAAAGGGCACAGCATGATCTGAGGGAAATCACCTGGAAACTTAACTTCCTACTCTGCTTTAGCTTCCTTATGAAAAAGTAGTGGCTTTTATCTTCAGGGCACAAACCTCAGTTTACCAACTTGACCTCTATGCCTTAAAAAGACTGGCTTCTGTTATGTACAGAAATTAGACCTAAAAGTTGACAATTATTTAAAAGGGTAAAAGACATTTCAAACAGTTAGAAGTTGCCAGGCCCTTGATACCTTCTCTCTTCTTTCCTCATACGAATTATGAGTTCTTCTAAGGAAAAGGGTTCATGTTGGGGATATGAAAGGTTAAACAATTGTTTAACCAATAAGCCCAGTGATAAAACGGCTAGCTTATTGTTTAGCTTGGGGCAGGGTAGGAAGGGAAGCTGCATGGTGCCCCAGCTGGAACCAGAAGGTGGCAGGGCAGGCAAGAGGGAGGGAGAGGAGGAAGACAAGAAGGGGAGGGGAGGGGAGGAGGAGGGGGGAGGAGAAAGAGGCAAGGGGGACTAGTCCCCATAGCCTAAAAGGAAAACAGTAGGTGGCCTAATGACTCATCAATTAGGTCTTGCCACCCACCGCTGCCCCCCCAACCCACAAGGGCCAGAGAACTGCTCCTAGAAGCAGCTGTGTTTGAGCTGCTGTGTTATCGGGTTAACTGTTTAACCAACATAATTACAGGAGGTTAAACTAATCATTTTTAAAATGATATTTACATCCCTAGCTCATGTATTCAATGAGATGCAGGAGGAGTCCGAATGAAAAGATAAGTGGTACAGAAAAACATTCCAATAAGACTGGAGACAGGGGAAGGGACAACCTTCCTCATATCCCTCTTAATAGGAAAGTCACCCTCCCCCCACAAAGAGAAAGGTCAGGTCAGTCTAGAATCTCAAGCATTTTCCAGTTTTTCCATTCATGATTAAGATAAAAATATTTTTAAAACCATGATGGTTGTGAATGTTCACTTTCTCTCTCCTTATCCTAGATACAAAAAAAGAATATTGGCAATTTATAAGCAGAATTCTTACCACATCTTAACATGCAACATTAGTTTCACTTCTGTACAATTAAATAGACTATTTACACACAATACATATATATCTTTCTCTCTGTATCCACATGCATTGGTCCTAGGCTAGGGCATCAAAGGCCACATGTGAGTTCTCTGGGTCACATTTCATTCAAGCAATTCCAGTTTAGATGCGCGTTTTGCTTTGGATTGGTTGGGACTTCCTCTCAGTTCTTCCAAATGTCAGCATAGACCACGGACTCAGACTTGTTGATTTTGTCACTGTGTTGCCCTCCAGAGTGATCTAACTGCGCATATATAACTGGGCCCTAAAAGAGAAAAAATAGAGAATTAGTATTTTTCAGAACAGGTTGCACTTCCCTTGCCTTACTGCAAGCAACACAGCAAACAGAATTACAGCAAACACCCAGCCCCTGTAATGGCCAATGGTACCTCAAAGCAAGTGGAATGAACCCTCGCCTACACAGCAACTCTAATCTGCCACCTTGCTCCCCACCAGCAGACCATGGAGCATAAGATCTTCCCTTTAACTGAACTGGCAAGCATGTGAGGAATGCAAAGCAAGATCCAAAGTTCTGAAATGTACCAGCATTTCCTTAACATATTAACCTGAGTAGAAAATAAGTAGCTCCATCAGATGCATTCTGGATCTTTACTATAATAAACGCATTGTATTATAGATTACCATGGTGTGCAAGAGTTCACTTCAGGGTTGTTGGTCGTAGCTGTGTTGGTCTAAGGACATAGGCAGACAAAGTTCTTTGGATAGATATATCTTTTTATTAGAGCAACTAAATAGTTGGAAAAAATGTTCTTTGCAAGCTTCTTCAGGCAAAGGGAAAGTCTGTTCAGAGTTCACTTCATGAACTCTAACTCGTGATCCATGCAGCTTCCCTACCGGAACAACTGGAGGATCAAAGAACAAGCAGAGCAAATGAGTTCCAGCCTGCAGCTGATGTTGTGACATGATGTAGCCACCACTCTAAGCCTTGTACTAATGCCAGTACTTTAAGGAGGGGCTACCAAGAAACACTTAAGACAATGCAGTACATGATGCTCTTTCCCATTCCATCAATCCAGTCTCCCAGCCAGATGGGAAAGCAGATCTAAGAAGTCCTGGCCACTGGGATCAAGGCTTCACCTGGCAATCTGAAGAGCAACTTTAAGCCCAATAGAAATCTATAGTGGAATATGGCCAGAATATCTTGCCCACAGTTCAAGCCCAGGCATTCTTCCTCCATACACCTCTCAACTATTATGATGATCCAACCTCAAAGAGCTGCATTTTCCATAACCTTGAAAGGAATCCTCATGCCTGGTGTGTGACCCACACCATAAGAACTGGACACACAGATGCAGATCAACTAATTTTGGTTCATCCCCCGCTAGAGGGCAGCAAAGCACACAATGATTAAGAACAGCAGCTGCTGCTTCAGCCCACTGTGAACAAAGCCTGTGCCTTGACATAGCCTGCAAGAACACGGAAGCCAATGCTTCCCAAACTTTTCCTCAGCTTGACCTCATTTCTTTTGCATGGCCCCTCACTCCCAACCTGCAGCCCCCTGGTCCTACCAGTGCCCCTCACTCCTAACCCGCTGCCCCCTTCCCCTACCAGTGCCTCTCCCTCCCAACCTGCAGCCCCCTATTCCCCACAGGTGCCCCAGAGCCAAGGCCTGCAGCTCCTCTTTCCCCCTCCCCACTCTCCAGCAGTGCCCAAGCCCAAGCTGCCGCTTGCAGGAGGTGGCAGCTGCTGCAGCCAGCATAGAGCGTATAGAAGTGTGGAGCCCAGCTCCTGCTCCTCTGCCCACCCTCATCCCATGGGCGGCACAGCCTGAACAGAGCTGTGGGAGGGAAGATGCAGGCTCCCTGCTGTGAGCTTAGGGCTGTCTTTCTGCTGTCCCCCTCAGGGGCTCCATGGCCCAGCAGGCAGGACCTGGCACAGCCACAGCTGCCAAGCTGAGGTGCCCCTTGCCCACCTGGCAGCAGCAGAGGCACAACTTGGCACCGCTGCAGCTCACCTTGGCGGCCACAACCATGCAGCGCTCCATCTTGTGCTGGGTCCTACCCACTGGGCTGTGGAGGCAGCTCTTGCCTGAAGCTGTTCCAGTCCCATTGCAGCCCCACTCCCCACTATGGGCGCTGAAATCTTGCAACCCCAACCACCAATGTTGCAACTCCATTTGGTGTCACAACCCACCGTTTGGGAACTCCCGATGCAAGCAATTACTCAAGATGGGGACAGATCTGGAGTGCTCCACTTCCTAATAAGGGGTATCTGAGGAACACGCAAAAAGCTGCAAAATGGTTTAAAGAAAAGGAAAGGGATATGCCTACTTTGCAATGTTAGGACATTTCACACTTGGTCAGTTATGCGAGAGGCTACTGAGCGGTCTCAGCAGTCTCTGCATTCAGCAACACTAACAATCCTATGTCACCTGGAAAAGACAACTGATTGAATTTGTTTGTTCCTTTTGGAAAAATCCTGCATTGCTACAAAAGATCTGAAACCCAATAAATTTAAATCTGTGGCTCAATAATATTTCCTCTTTCTCAGTTCCAGTTCACTTTTCAGCTTTCCCTCTCTCTCTGTCTGGATGCTAGTTCACTTTACATTCCCAAACACCTCCTGTGAGAATTCCCCTCCTTCCCAGAAGAGCAGGTATACATTGGATAGAGCTGACTCAGATATCCCTACAATCTATCACCCAGAGTAAACTGAAGCAAAGAGTGGGACAAAAGTCCACCCCTCTGGAGCCACCATCGCTTTTATGAAAAATAGCTCTTGCGTGGTGCAGCTGCTACCACTCAGCAATTTTTCCAACCACAACAGGAAAGGGCTCTTTCCAAATACTACAGCCCTCTGGTGGGGACTTGCAGTTAAACTCTCTCTGGTTCAAGTATTTGTCAAACTACATTAAAAAGCTCATACCAAATAAACAACAACAAAAAAAGCAAGCAAAAAGAGGTAAGTGTGGAAGGAAGGATACTGCTAGCCTTCCAGAGGCAAGGATGCTGGATGGACATGCAAGCTAAATAAAAACTGGGAGGTGGTCTCAAATTAAATTTTTAAATAAAAAATTACTGGGCAATAGCTATGACTTCAAAATTCTTGGCTGCTAGCAGTGATGTGGTTCTGGCTCGTAGCATTAATGCCAGAGATAGTTACCACTTACAGTTCAAATGCAAAAAAAGTGCACTATACTTCCTGTACAAGTGCATTAAATTGTGCCGCGTGACCCTAGAACTCATTTTCAAAGCATTTGACAAACTCCTCTACTCCTCAGACATGCTTGAATTAACAAATGTAAAGATGAGGAATAATACACAGATGCTTTGCAAGATTCCATCTAGTAGATTCACTATCACTGTATTTACTCACATACCACCCCCACCCCCCTTCTCCCAAATAAGATATGCTCCTTGTTTTGGGAAGGCAAAATGAAGAAAAAGATTCTTTCCAAAATCTTAACTGCCACAACACAGACTCACCATGGCTGAGGGCCACATGCAGCCCACTCCTTAGGACCACTCACACTCTCGGTGCAGCTCTAAAGTTACAGGTTTTACTATGTTGCGACTGCTGCCAAGCCCTCAGAAGCCATTCCGGCATCCCCACTCCTTTAATCCAGTGCAGAAAGAAGTTTCCAGTTTAAAATACAACCCCCTCAATTTTGGAGGGATAATTTTTTGGGGAGAAAGTGTGTATATTATGTAAGTAAATATAATAATTGATTCAGATCATGCTCTCTGATGATCATGCATGAGTCTCTGGAAGGAGCTCCATCCTGATAAGTAACACTGTCTTCCAATCTGCTGGGTAACTGATCAAGCACCATGTAGTTATTCCCAAGAAACAAATGCAATCATATCAGTAGATGCCACTGCAGAGGCTTTTATCATGTGCTTCCAGGACTTTACCAAGAAAGAACTAATGAAACACCTCTTTGTTCCACTGCAAAACACTCAGTTAATTTTGGGAGAATGGAGAGAATGTATCAGAGATTTAAAAGCCAAACAATGGTCCTTATTAGAATTTAGTTTGAAAACTGATGTGGCTACTAGGTGTTTATACCTAGACTGCCATGCAATATTGTCTTTTATTATGCAAAATACACACACATTCCTAAGCCTAAAGTAATCAAGCACAATGTTGAATTAGTCAATCTTTGTGACAACAGTTTGCTCCACAATCTGGCAAGGCAGGGGAAGGTAGCAAACAGTGACATAAGTCTATAGAGAAAGTTGGTCAATTCAAAGCTTTTAACAAACTCCAAAAGGAGTCTTAATAGTGTCATGACCCAAGGGTATGATTTTGTGTGTGCTTCGGCACTGCAGAATTACTTCCCGCCACGAGGAGCTTTCTTTGCATGGTGCAATTCTCAGTTGCAAAGAGAAAACCCCGGTGCAAAGGAGTTCCTGCCACCCACATGCAAATTTGTTTCCCCACTATTGGCTGTTTCTAAATTATTCCCACATGGCAGCTAGCGATTGGCTTGCTAGCTGTATACTAGGCTTGAGCGGTTTCCGCCCAAGTTGGAGGAGGACTCCACAACCATCTCGTGGAGGAAGAGAACTTCACATCTCGTGAAGAACTCTAAGCGCTGTGGAGCCTAACAAACCCAGCGTGTGCCTTAAAGAGGATACAGGGGCCTAATCAACCTCTAGCTTCTCCCCGTCGCCGCCTGATCCCTCGACATACCCTTCCCTGCGCGCTTTCGGTCCACGGAGCCTAGCAAACTTTGTGTGTGTGTGTATCCAGAGCTCTTTCCGGGTTTAAGAGGCTCAAGTTTTCTATGGGTCTTGTTCGAGCGAGTTTTGTAACTGCAACTTAAGCGAAGCTTTTCCTGCCTGCACTGCGACCATCTACGGTGTAAGTAAAATAATCTTTAATCAATTGCTACGAGTCCGTGCCTAATTCTAGTCCGCCGTCCTGCCTTCCCCGACCCACGTGCCAGGGCTGCTGGCCACAGCCCGCCGCGTGCCCCCAAAGGCCTCGGACTACTCCCGGCCTGCACAAATAGAAGGTTCAGTGCTATTATCTTAAGTGCTAGATATGGCAGGACTGGCATTTCCCTTCATGATTCATTCTTAATCAAAAGAACAATTGCACTGCCTCACATTAACCAAATATGCTTAAATAGCTTGCATTTCAAAAGGAGCCTGCAAAGGAAGAGAACCTAAAGGGCCACTATCTTGCTAGAAAGTTGTCAACAGAAAGCCATGAAAGTAAAATTGCTGGACTGACAGGGACACTAAAACTAAACTCAACACAACAAGGATCCTAGTGTTCTTTGTTTAAAATCCAAAGTTCTATGCTAAAAATTCCAAATTCTGATTAAAAAACCCTGAATCCACATTTTTCCAAAATTAAATTAAAATTCCACTACATATATTGGTATCAGTTGAACTCAATGTTTTATTGACATACTTACCATTTTAAAGCAAACTGGAAGCCTACAAGTGCCTCAATCATTAAAATAAATTCAGAATACCTATAAATTTTGGGTTTTAATTTTGATTGTTTTTATCATAGAAAGTCAGAACTCCCTCTGCCCCCTTCACTCACCAGGACACTGGTGCAACTGCAGCTGTCCCTCCCACTGCTGTGTGGTGCTGAGCAGCCCTGATATGCCAGTGCCCCTCCCATCCCATTGCCTCGCCACTGCCCATACCATTGCCCCTCACTCCCGACCCACAACCCGCCAGCCCTGCCAGTGCCCCTCACTCCCAACCCACAGCCTCATGCACCCAGATCCCCAAGTGTGTGAGGAAGGAGGTGGGTGTGAGGAAGAGGGTGGGTGTGGGCACAAGTGATGCATGGGGGGGTAGGAGTGGGCACAGGCAATGTGTCAGGGGGTGAGGGGGCATGTGCCCCCCCCCCCCCGATTTCTGTGTCCACAGTGGAGTGCAGGACTGTACCCTTGCCAACCAGAAGCCACCTCCAGGGTCCAGCTGGACCGCCATGCCACCACAGCTGCCAAAGTGAGGCACAGCAGCGGCAGCATGTTGTGCCCCCCACTGCTACAAGGTGGGCAAGGGGTGCCTCACCTTGGCAGTCATAGCAACACAGCACTCCCTCCCACACCATGTCCTACTTACTGGACCAGAGAGGCAGCTCCTGCCTGGAGCTAGTTCAGTTCAGCTGCAGCGCTGCGCAGGCATGTGTGCCGCCTGTCCTCCTGCCGCATCGCCGCACACACACACAGCACTGCCTACCCCCCACTCCCTCCAGTGCCAACATACACTCCAAATAAACTAATGGCTTCTGGAAATGTCTTAAAGATCTTTGTACAGGACATTTGTGAATGTGCATGCTCTATTTAAAAGTTAATCACTAAAGTAATTCTATCTGGTTTTGATCTACCAAGCCGATTAAAGCCTGGGCATAAGCTATATCCCAGGGGTGAGGAGGTAAGTGTGGGTAAGTGTGCAGGCAACGTGACACTACAAGTAGATTTTATAGTCAATGCTGCTTCTCCCTCACCAAAAGGGTTTGCAGATTTGAGATAAAGTAGCTGAGTACTCAAAGCTGGAGATTACCCACTGTGACAATATTATTTGCCTTCAGATTTGTTAGAACTCAAGGCATCAAGCAGGTCAGTAAGAGTTAACATGGATCCTTGCACTGAAGAAGGAGAGGCTACAAAACATTCTTTCCCAACATGTTTGCTAAGAAAGAAAGGATGGTGACAGCAGATTTGAGTTATCCAATTCTCTAATAATTCAGAGAATCGGACACAGCTTTGAATGTATGGGTACCTTTTGACAAGGAATTGATACACTGTGGGCTAACCTGAGATATCTCTTCTACATAAGTCAGAGTTAAACATTTATAGAGAACTTGTTCAGAAACTATCATCTACAAGCAGGTCCCATGGTCTAAAGTGAGATTGTGCAGTAGCTTAAAAATCTGCAATTGTCCAGCTATATAAGCTGCTCTGTAAATTGAGCAATAGTTTAAATACAGTAAAGCTTTGCTATCCAGCATGAGTGGGGTAAGGAGGGTGCCGGTTATCTAAAAATTCTCGTTATTGGAATTAACACGACAGCAGCACAGAGTCATGGATGGTGGTGGTGACTTCCACTGTGTGCAAACGCTTTCCCCGCCCCATCCAGCCGACCAGGTGGCGCCTGTGCAGCCCACATTGGGGAGCCGCTGCCCTCGCCCCCCTGGCCCTGCTCAAGAAATACTTCATGCGCATGCCAGATGATAGAGTACTCCTGTTAGTAAAATGCCGGTTAACACAGCCTTTACTTAAAAAGAAAAAGTGAGAGAGGAGAGAGAAGATAAGAGAAATAAGTGAGGTACTACCATAGATGAGTAGAACTGCACTGACTCCTGAAAGTTAAAAGTGACCATTTGAAGAAACTAACCTTTCAGCTTCATAGATAACCTTCAAAATATCATCAGTTACCAGGTTAAACCAATGCAGATTCTGTCCAAATTTACTGACAGCCTGAAAACACTACCTCTGAGATGATAACTGTCCCCAAACAGATCACTGACTCAAGTTTTATTTAATTTAAACAGTCATCATATGAATTACTTTCAGGATGGATGGGTACACACTTTTAAAAAATTATATTAAAAAAATTTTAATTCAGCTGTTTTCTCTTTAAAATTAGCCTGTTCAAATTATATTTGCAACTATGACTGGTTTTAAGGACTACACTATTAAAATTGTAATAAAACGCAACATAAAAAGATGTGCTACTTAAATGAGCCATTTGCAAATTGCAATGGGTTCAAGCAGCAGTGGCCAACCCTTGTGGCATAAGCACCATAAGTGGCACAGGCAGCCTTTTTGTGTATGCAACAGGTCAGGGAAGGGAAGGGACAGGCTACCCAGAAGCAAACTGGGAAGGACACAGAAAGCAGAACATTAGATTAAGCAGGGATCATAGAGTATAGAGCAGAAAACAGGGCAGGAAATCAGGCTGGGAAAGGGGATCAGTGATAGATGGGCAGAATGTGAGATTAATTTGTGGCACCCATGCCAAAAAGGTTGGCCCCCACTGGGTCAAAACATGCTGCTTTTTAGATTCCAAACATAATGGAGGAGAAAACATTAATTTTTAGATCAACATAGGCATTATAAATATATTATAGTGTCATGTACTGCATTCAACATCTGTATTATTTCAGTTTTCAGAATGGGGCAAGGTGAATTTATATTTTTTCCAGGTATAAATAATTGAGTTTTGTTATGTAGAAGGGCATTTGCTCTTAATTTGGTTTCATTTTAGCTAAGCAGCCATAAAAAGGTTATGTTCTCATTTGGGCTAGCTCATTTTAAGCTGGAAAACTGATGGGAAGTTGAAAAAGTAGCAAAGACTGGAAAAAGTAAAAATCTATTAATAAAATCAAGTCAGAGGATATTTACTAATTCTATAAGCATGAAGAACATTAGGCCAGATTCTCAAAGGTATTTTATTTAGGCACCCAAAACTGAAGCTGTCCAATTTTGTATATCCCATTAAGTGTTTCAGTAGAGTAAATACCCAACTCCTATTTAAGTCAGTGCTCAGGCACTTTTGAAAGTACTACTGAAGCATCTCTTAATTTTTTACAAAGGTATTTAGCACCATGGTGATCAGAAGCCATCCATCAGCTCACTAACTACAGTCAATACTTCTTTTTATTAAATTAAGTCAGTTTTAAATATAAAACATGCTTGTTAGTATTTTTTCTTATGCAGCGTGCATATTTCAAGGAGCTTTAACTTTATTTAATATAAGCAACTGCTATTTTATTCATTTTAATGCAATTCCAATTACAGCTTGGCACAAAAAAGAATTGTGAATGATGTACTTCATTTTTTTTTTTTTTAAAGAAAAGCAAGCATAAGAACCTAAATAAATGTATAAGCTATGAACTGCTCAAATAGGCATATAGACAGTATCTCCTTACAACTAAAAAGAACATTAAAATGTACTGTGGGTGCTATATTTAGTTACAAATTAACATGCTGGCATGTTCATACCAATGAGAATGAACCTTTCTTCTAGAAAAGAAATAAAAAGTGCAAAGACTAAAAATCAGTTATTTAAATCAATGTTTCTTGCTTGTTGATTGTAATTGTGATTCAAATCAAAGTAATGGGGGAGAAGGAAGTCAAACCAACCTAACTTCATTTTGGATCACTGAAAAGAAACAAAATGCCCATACCCCAGGACAGTGGACAATACTGAGGTAAGAGGCAAAGGAACAGTTAGTTGCCATCAAGGTCTGCCAAAATCCCTTTTGTTTGCCCAGAGGTTCATCTCCACCCCAGTACCCAAAGCCTCAACTGCCGTGCTACACAAAAACCAGTCACTTCCCACACCTTCCTCTGTGCCTACAGCTCCCATGTTCTCTACCCATCTATCAAATCCTTTATTAAGCTTCCAAGGAAGAGCTCATAGTTCAGTTGTCAATGTAGTCAGCAGCGCACAGACTGTTTGAAATTGGATAGCAGTATTTTTGACTGTTCAGTTTATAAGAACTAATTGTATAGAAGATGATCATGGGAAAAATAATGCCATACAATTGCCAATTTTCTACTGCTTAATTTCAATCTAATATGATGCACAAAACAAGGAATATTTCCAAGAAAACAGTGCACTAGAAGATGGCCGGACAGAGATAAGAAAGCACTTTCACTGGACCAGGAAGCGACACTCTGAAACAAAAGAAACTTACAAACAGATTCCAGCCGTCAGATTTCTCCTCTGGAGTGCTGCCGGACTTAAAATGCACTTTCTGCACTTAGCTCTTAGAGCACTTAAGTATAAACCAGTCTTCAGCTTTTGAGCTTTTTTCTACACAGGGAACTTGACCAAAATAGCTATTGCTAAATAACTCTGTCTGTGAATCCTTGTTCTGGAACAAGCTTTTTCCTGATTAAAAATAATTCCGCTCCATCCTTTTCTACTAGTTTCAACATGGCTTCTCTCATTTAAATCTCCTGGTAAACCCCATCTCAAACAGCCCAACAGCTGCATGATCCCTTGTCTACCTCCTTGCTCAGAGTAGCCCAAGAATATTACCTTGAAATATTTCCTTTCAACTCTAGCCTAAAACAAGAGTCATCATTTGATTTTCCTTTGTATGGAAATGATCCACTAAGTTCTGTTCAAAATCAAGAAACAGTTCTCCTGAACTACAAGTACACAGTCTTCCCAAGCACTCCTAAAACCTGTAAACAGGATGGCCAAAAGACATTACAGTTGAAGGTTAGTCATTTGAAATATAGATACACAAAGCCATCTAACTTTTTTTGTTTTATACCATCTACATTTATTAAATGCCTATTAGGAAGCTTCACTCGTACAGGTACAGACTTTGCCTTCATTTGGCTCTACAGTGCTCACTGTACTCTGCACTAACTACAGAAGTCCTCTCCTTCAGTATCTTTAAGGTGTTCAGACACTTCCATTATTATTGGCCTAATTTCTTCCATTGGCTCATAAGCATGCCACTACACGTTCCAGCAAAGATACCTTGGATATTCCTTAAGGACACATTACACAGAATCCCAGCTTAAAGTGCCCATCGTCTATCCCAGTTCCTTCCCCCCAGCTCATTAAGGAAGTCTCCATTTCCTGTGGGATGGTTGCCCAAGACAATGATAGCTTCTTCCTTCAATTGTTCTGTGAAACTAAACAAGTTCAAAGGTTTTAGAAGAAGCAATGAAGTTTAATTGTTATCAGCTCACAAGGCTGATGATAGCTTACTATGGCAAAGGAGACTGTTCAGAAGCCAAAAGCATGCACATAGGGCCTGACCATCACCCTCAACTTCTTCCACTACACTGACTCCCTTTCAAGCACAAGGGCACATCTACACTAAGGAAGACCATGTTTTTCCCTCGGGAGGAAAAAATCTAGCAAAGACTGGACAACTTTGTATGCGATTCACATTGTCAAGGTAAACCCTACCCCTGTAGCTTAAGCTTTAATGCATGTCAGCAAGTCAAGGCAAAACTATAAGTTGTGCCTTATTTTCACTTTAAAAGTCACCTTATTAGTTATCGTGCTACATAAGAGGTAAGAACTACTTCCTTCCCTAGATAAGACAAGAGGAAACTAACTGCCAAAATGAATCCTTCCCCTCTTACGAAAAACTCTTAGGTGCAGCTCCTTGTGTGAAGCTCCCCAGCTTCAGCTTCCAGTGAGTAGACGATTTTACCTCCCATGTAGTTCAAATGCAGCAGAACACACAGTGAGCCTATCCACCTCTCCCGCCAACCTCCATCTGCTCCACAGCACAGGCACGGTCTCTCCCATGTCCTGGGAGGGCACTACGTTGGAGAGTTCGGAAAGCAGCAGGATGCTGTTTACCTGGTGTGATCTGGTGGGCACGCTGTTTACCAGACACCCCATGTCAGAGGGTGACTTCCGTGGAGCCTGCTTAACCGGTGACATCAAACTCTCAGGGGTACTGCAGCTGACGAGGTGGCAGAGCAGAGTTTGCAGGACAACATTCAAAAGACAAACAAAAAAAGGAACAAAAACAAAAGCGAGTGATGGCAAGATGAAGCGGCAGGTTATGCCAAAGTAAATGTGATCATAATGGGTACACTGGGACCAACTTACATTCTCCCTCTTTGTCCAGTCACTATGCACTTCTACACACACACACACACACACACACACACACACACACACACCCTCTATGGGAAGGTAAGCAGCAACTCTACCAGGGGCTAGCAGCTTCCCTGAGTACTGTATTCTCTACCACTCTTCCCCAACATCCACAGTAAGCATACTAAGCCACCAGGAAGCAAGTCTTCTTCCTTGATGACTCAAATTTAAGGTAACATATCAGTGACATGCTATACCCAAGCTGAACAGCACAGCCCTCAGCACACAGAAACAGGGTACTATTACCACAACTAGAGACAGGACTAACAGCTCTACCATACCATGCAGGCAACTGTATGATGTCTCCAAACTAGTTATCTTATATTAGTTATCATCCAGACCAATTCAGTCCCTCACTCACTAGATGTTGGTGTCTGTAGTGGTCACCACAGTAGTCAATAGCAGTAGATGGGCTATGTCAGAGTTTATAGTCCACTGGATTTATAGAAGAATGGAGCCATCATTTTCATGAGAAAATCATGAAATAGGAGGAAACTTTAATATTAGCTCAGTTCAGTTTGATTTTCAATTTTCTCCCTTCTGTCTGCATACAAGAGAGGAGAGAAGACACCTCTCTGGAAAACTTATATTTCCCCTCCCCCTCCTCTTTTTAAACCCAGGAGAAGTGGCCCTTCAGATTTTTGAGACAACCCGCCCCCACCCCAGCAACCTATTTTCAATCCTCTGCCATTCATACTCTTCTTATCTACATACAGGCACTAAAGAAACAGATTAATAAGTTCCCTTACTATCCGATAACTAAGCATCCTCATCTCACCATACACCTCTACATAAAGAATGCTCACAGCCAATGACAAACATGTGAGTAACGATACTGACATTGAACAGAATGCCTCTCACAAGCCAACCTTTTTGTTTATCCAGCGGCTAAGTAAACTTTCAGAGACCTGGCCTCTCAAATATTTAACAGGCAATAATTTAAAAGGGAAGTGCTGATGGGAGACCTACCAGTGAGGGGCTTCCACTCTTACTGGGACCACGCCAGAGCAGCCCTTTGGGCAATTAAAATGTATCAGCAGTGATTTCCTTGGATTCATTCAAAGTATTCCTACAAGTCTGTATCATACCTACAGGTTATAATGCAATTTTAGGAAGCTTGTGCACAGAGAGACTATGGTGATGGGTACTTCAGAAAAACAAGGTTACTGTCACATAAGCAAAACAGGCATTGGAGTTTGGCTTTATTTCTACAGGAAGAGTCTGAATTTCTTGTGTTCTAGTCCATGCACTGGTGAGTTCTCTACTGGAAGAGATCAGTGGGACACAGTCTGGGATTAGCAGCATTCCTGCCCTGATTAGACATGAGACAATGAACCCAAAGCGCTTAATGAAATGCATCACCCCTCCTTGCCATTCTACGCAACAGATTCCAGCACAAGTTACAATGGAGTTATGTTAGCACAGAGCTAGCTGGTTAGTCAGCAAGGGAAGAGGAAATGTGTACACATACACACAGGTATTAAACAGCAACCGCCAGTGAATTAGTTACCATGGTGTCTAGTGGGACTGGAAGAGGAGACCCAGCCCTGTTACATTCCCAATCTGGCGTCTATATCAGGATCTCTGTAAAGAGAGGAAGATAAGCAGGATCCAATCCCAGCGTACCAAGGCAGAAAGGAAAAAAAACAAAAACAAAAAAACACCAAAGTCAGTAAGAACAGAGATTGTGTCACTGCCATGCAGGGGGTGCCAGATACCACCCAAGTGCCCCACCCCACTTCAGCCCAAGACAGAATCATTATCTAAATACCAGTGCATCATACCACCACAAACCAAGTTAGTTGCATTTAGAAACAAGTCTGCAAGTCTGTGGCATAGATGCGAACAGTAACCACAGCACATCCAGCCTTCCCCTACTTCCTCTTAATCAGTATGGCATGCAGCGGTGGTATAGTCACTGAAAGCAGCATTAAGTTCAAAGATTATTTTGCTGGGAGGAAGCCTAGAGCGGTTAAATCTATTGGAAGAACTTACAGTGCATGGATACTACCAACCCAGCCCTGGCACCACGGTGTGCACTGTTCAGCCAGCACTGGAGAGTAGATCACTCATGAGCAAGGCATCTGGACCCTGGCACAAGAGCCCTTGCCTGTCAGTGCATGCTTCCTTTAGGTATTATTGTAAGAACACATGCAGAAAGGGAAGGAAGGCTTTCCACACTGAACTCCGAGCATACACACCCGCCTTCACTTCATTCAGTCTTACCCACTTTCTCTAAACTCTCCAGCTGGGAACAGGACAGAGTAGAGAAAAGTTCCATTTAGAGACACCCAGAAAGGTTCCCTTAGGGAAGGGAAGTTTCTTTTATTGTCTAGGTAAATCACATAAGTGCAAAAAACAGGAAAGAATGTGTCAGGGTTGGGATATAAAAGTATAGAACCTGCTGCATTCAGTTTTGGTCCATGCAGCTTTGCATTCATTGCGTCTTGGAGAGTCAAGGGGTGGACGAGGGGAGGGAGTGAGAGCATGTATTCCCACAACCCTGCTTAAAGCTTTCATACTGTCCCCTCAAGCAGACAGGTGTTTTTTTTAATGAAACGTGTTTGTTTTTTTTAAATCTCAAGTGGAAATGAAGATAGGGAAGCCACAGCATGAATACAGAGAGACTTTTTCTTCCTTAAGTTGAATAGGGTGCTGATAAATGGGGGTAGATGCCCTACTTCCACAGGGCACTGGAAACCAGAAGCCCAGAGATACTCTCTCGCAGAGCATTTAATTGGAAACGCATCTAATTCATGGCCCATTTTGGAGCAATGGGGGAGATTTCCTATGGGCACAAAACTGATTCGGGGACAATAGAAGTTCAATGACTTCAATAGGAGTTGCACATGCATCTAAGGATAGATTTGTCCTTTCAAGCGTAGTATTGAGCAGGACAACAGTGATCAGGCACAAGTGTGGACATGAATCCCAGCTATAAAGCCAGTCCTCCACTTGATCCTGCAAGCCTATTTGAGAGGTTGCAATAGCCAAATCCTAAAGATTTGGGTGGAATGAGTCCTGCCCCATTTCAACCCCTTTGGTCCTCTTTGTTCTTCCCACTACACACTGAGGAAGAGAGAAGAGTTCTTACCCAGAATAATGTTTTATAGAGTTCTTCTTTCTGACGACGATACACGCAATAAGAGAGATGAGCAAAACAACACCTACAACTGCAGCAACGGCTACCCCTGCCACCATCATCATCGGGAACACAGTCAAGCTGTCTGGGGAGAAAGGGAAGAACACAACATTCAAATCACCTTCATTCTCTAGTTCAGAAGAGTCAGTGTGAACCATAACACTCCCCCCCCCACTAATTTTGGAGCAGAAGACAGTCCTACAGAATCACAAGCACAAGGCATGAATGGAACAGCAAGCAGAGGACAGTCCTATGAGACAGGGCATGCATTTTTGTTTTCATGGAGCATATTCAAAACTGATTTAATTAAGCTAAGGATTTTGACCCAGAAGTCAAAAGGATAGAAGGTAAGAGACTGAAAACCTTAACTCATAGGGCGCGTCCACACATGCAGGCACGTGTGCTTACAGCAGCTCAAATAGAAGCAATGCAAATTTGAGCCAGGGCTTTTTGCCTCAGCACATGTGCCCAGACCTAAACTTTGGTGTAGTGCAAGTTGTGCCACTTGGGGCAAAATAACCCTGCCTGGCTCCTCCTGGATCTGCAGCCAGGGGGATCTGGAGCCTGGGGCCAGCACTGGCCCCAGCAGTGTAAAAAGCTGTCCTGGCAAGCAGCTCAGGGCTACTCAGTCTCAGGTGCTTCTGGGGCCTGGCCAATTGGTACCTGGGGACACTACCCCTTGTGCCAGCTGGACTGCTGAAGCAGCCCTGAGAGTTCCCTGCACCCTCTACCCACTGCAGCAGTCTGACAGTGGGGGCTGCTGCCTGGCTGTGACCTGCTGTGCACTGGCCAGACCCAGATAGGGAGTGCACAGCCAGTAGAGGCATCTGCCTCTCTGGGCCAGTTGCCAGCGGGCTGTGGCTGCAGAGTTGGCCTTTGTGCAGCACTACTGCCGTGTGTGCCCCCTGCCCAGCCATCTGGGCAGCTACCGTCCGGAAGATGTTCCCAGTGTGGTGGCCTCCTTTGAACTGTCAAAGCATGTCCTCCTGGCCCCAACTGGCCAGGAGGTCAGCTACCTCCACCTGGGTCCAATGAGCCAGCTCTAAGCAGGCTCCTCTGCCTGGGTCCTGTCACTTGCCTCCCTAGAAAGAATTCTGGTGATCCCTGTTTGAAAACTGAAAAATCCCTGATAAAAAAAATCCCAAAGTCACTCTGTTAAATACCCCAAAATCCATGTTCCTATATATAGATATATAAATCAATCTCTCTCTCTCCCCATATATCTATAGATACGTATATATCAATGTCTAGAGAGAGATCACAAGATCAGTTGGGCAATGTTTTATTGATATATCTACAGTGTTAAAGCAATTTGCAAGCCTACCAGTGTCTCTATCATCATAATAAAATGAATTCTAAATACCTATATGTTTTGCTGTTTGCCTTTGGTTTTCTTACCATAGAGCAGTTAGAGCTCCCCCTGACCCCTTCACTAACCAGGATGTGGGGACAGCTGCCCCTGAAGCCACAGCTCCTGCCAGCAGGTCCCATCCCATCTGGCAGCTGGAAACACAGGGTGTGCGTGCTAAGGGAATGTGGAATTTACAGAAAGGTGGTGGGAAGAGGGGTTGGGGGATGTGGAGGGATGTGGCATGTGTGGGTAGATTGTGGGGAGACTGTGGGGGGGCTGCACAGGAGGGGTGGGTCCCCTGCCCCTCACACGGCCCAGCCCTCCCACGCAGCTCAGACTCCACCACACAGGGGTCACATAGCCCCACCCCTGCTTGCTCCCTCAGCCCCGCAGATAAGTGACCCCAGTGGCAGCTGCTACTGCCAGGAGTGCAGGGCTTTTTTTGGGGGGGGGGGCTTTTTTTTTTTTTATTGACAGGATGCTGGGGCCAGGTGAGGCAGCAATGGGGGGCAAGTGGGGGATGGGTGGGGCAAGCACGGGTTCCTCCATGATCCCTCCTCCAGCCCACTCCCCACTTATCGGCATAGAGCCCGGGGCCAGCTCCCTGCATGGGCAGGCAGCATGCTTCAGCGGGTGAGGGTCAACCACAGAGATACTCTGGCTGGCTACCAAAGCGTCTCTGTGGAGGATTCGAGCCTCCGTTTGCTTCAGGGCATGGTCCTGCCCTGCCCCACTTTTTCCCCCGGGTATTTTTTGACCCCTACATATCCAGGGGTCCGTACCCTGCCCCACTTTTTCCCCCCCCCCCCGAGTATTTTTTGACCCCTACATATCCAGGGGTCTAATTTTGCCCCTTCACTCCAAATCTGCAGAACGGAGAACATTTTTTGATTCCCACACGTGCCTCTTGCAGTGTCTCAAAGGGCTATGAGATGCTGCAAAAGGCACGCGCGCGCTCGTCTGAACACACCCGTAGTGTTTTACTTTGCTCTCAGGCAAAGCAATAAAACTTTCAGTGAAGTCCATTTTAAAAAATAAATAAATAAATAAAAAGGGATGGGTACATTTGAGGGCAGAGTTGAATTTGGCCTACATTGATCTACAAGTGAAAAACACTGTACAGGAGCCACTATTCAGGTGGCACGCGCCCAGTTCAGTTATCAGTGATGAGTCTACAAACAGGAATATTAAGATTACCCTTAAAGCTTTTATTCATGCTTCCTACACCTTCAAATATAATCACTATGCATTACTGTAAAGTCACTCTCTCTCTTCTTAAGCAGGGGCACTCTGCAAGTACTATTCCAGTAAACTGAAGAGGTAAGTGGATTCTCCCCACAGCTTCCCACTATCCACTGTTCATAATCTACCCTTTGCTTTCAATTTATTTGCAAAAAGAGCTTCTTTTTTTTCCAGCAGGGCAGGGGGAAGGAAAAAAACCCAAAAAAACAAGAAAACACACCCCAAGGGCTTATAACGGAGTTCTAAACGTGTTATTAGGTATAGCTCTGCTGTTCAGAAGAGGTTTTCTCGTCAACATTTAATATGTAAAGCTTCCAACATAAAACATTATAAATGAATGCAAGACACTCCAGGGTTGCACCTCTATGATGCATAACTACACCAGTGCTGCCTGTGCCAAGGACACTTGACCTAGCAAGGTTTTCAATAGGCAAAGCATTCCCTCATACATTCTGTTCAAGTGATCATGGTTCACCATACCTTCACACAGGCAAAACCACATGGTCTTCAGCTTGCCATGCCTAGCCTGAGTGTGCGGTACACCTTTCTGGAGCTAGCACACCAGTTACATAACGGCATATATTCAAATCCTGTTCATTTTGGTTTTCTACCCACTTTCAATAGCAGTGTCACAGGAGAAGCTATGTACTCCCAAGTCCTCTCAGGGGCTATGCCATCCTTCTAGCAGAGGAAACGTTGATGGTCATCAGCTCCTTTAGCGTGCAATTTCTTTTTTGTTTCTTGTTTTGCCACAAAAACAAAAGTGTTTAACACATTTTTTCCTTCCAGTGAATGGAGCCATCCGTAACTTCCACCTCTCATGGAAAGGAACCCCAAAGGTTGCATCTCCACTTCAGGGGCAAAATGGAAACAGTGAGAAACTAGTGAGCTTCACGGGAGTCTAACAGACATCATACTCATAATGCAATTAATGCATTAATCATGTTATAAATAGTAGCCCTGCCACGCAACAAACGTGGAACAACAAAACAAGAAGCTAATCAAGTTATACGGAATTTTTTTGGCTGCTCCCCATTGTACCATAAACTGAAGGTGCGGCTCAGTAAAGCTCCACCACACGTGCCAGCCCCATACAGGGCTGTCAGCCTGCCAACATATGGAGAGCCCGTCAGCTGATGCTGCACACTGGCAAGTTTAAAGAGCCCCATCGAAGGCATGGTATCAGGGACTAGTCCCCAATACCATACTTCCCATGGCACCCTTTGAACATCTGGATAGGCAAGGAGCCCAGAATCAAGGACACAGTCCCACCCACCTGTCATGCAAGTGAGGGTTTGATAAATTTTATCCAAGATCCTCAATATTGTGTGTCCTGCCAGCTGGGGGCAGGGAGGGAATAAATAATAAATAAAAATCCCAGAAGGCTGAGTTACAGTGACTGAAGCTGGCTCTTGATTGAAGCTGGTTCTCATAATCCTGCCCTTCCAGAAAGTAGAGCATTAAAAAAAAAAAAAAAAAAAATCAATAAATAACCAACCAAACACAATGAACACCAACCACTATATTTTTGATTAAGTAACCTGTATCAAAATTCCTCATTTTTGTACTTTCATTCTTCAATTTATTTCATATTAACTAAAGGCTGACATTTAAGGGGTTTTTTTGGAACCAAAACAGACTTTAAGCTACAGATAGCAACCTACACTAGATGCAAGCAGTTACAAAATGCGAGTGAACTTAACATGAACATCCTAGTTTAAGGGGCAACAAGTCAAATGTATTATTAAAGCCTTCTGCAGGTTAATTTCTACATATAGTCTCTTTTGGGAGTGGCATTTATACAAAGGATTATGTGCATCTTCAATATAGGTCCTTCCACGCTTGACAAATTATTGGTTCAACTGCCACAGAATAGTCCAATCAATGCATTTCAAATCTTATTACACTGTATTGCATAAAACTGACTGTTAAATTAGTAAATTAATCATTTTAACTCAAACTAACATTCCAATAGATACTAAGATCTTCTATTCATACTAAAAAGTATTCCTAATTTCTCTTAAATCTACTACCCTAATAGTCTGTTCCTATAACCAAGCTTTCAACGGTGGTAATTTTCTTTGAGCTTCTTAGTTAAAAGGAAAAAGCTTGAATTGGCTTTATGAAGAAAAAACAAGCCAACAAGGATTTTAAACAGTCTGACATGCCACATCCAGATTGCTCAACATCATCTTTTTATGCCAAGCAAAATTCTTGCTGTAAGCAGTTCCGTTTTTGTAAGTAGGACATGGCTAAACCAACGTAGGGAGATCAAACTTTTGCTCTCAGTTACTTATTAACTTCATATTTTCTCCAAAAAGCTGTTGCTAAGCTTGCTATTGAAACACAAGTATATATTTTCCTCTTTCAGGGAACTGACTTGGGATACATGCTTTAAGAAAGTCAAAATAATCAAGTTGTCACAGTAAAAGTCTGCTATTTATCAGTTTCAACTGATTCAAAAGTACATTTTTTCCACTCAGTTTACCATTTGTGACAAAACAGCTTAAGATAGACACCCAACTACCTGATTGTTCTGTGACACTTGTATTCTGGTTCTCTTTCCAGATTTCATGATCTCCCTAGAGTTAACATGCCATGCGTCTTCTAGAAGGTGGGGGGCAGGGATTGTACTTCAGAGGCCAGCTGTTGGTCTGTCTATTGTGCAGATGATTCAGCCTCAAGGACTACAGTTGTCTTTTCTAGTTTCTGACAGGTAGTCAAATCTGTCCTGCAAGGCTCACATGAAGAAGCATCCAGTGACTCTGTGGAAGCATAGGTCAAAGTTGTCATTTTAATTCAAAGAGAGTCATCCTTCCGAAAGATACTGCAGTTAAAACAGAATACAAATTGTGTCTTCAGTCAGCCTCTTGCCATCCACTGAGAAAAGCTCTCTCAAATTCTTGGAAGAGTTTACTTCTGCTTTGGCTCCAGAAAATATGTGCTCTTTGAAGGACCCGGTGATCTCTTTGTCAGTTCATCCTAGATTAACCTTTGATCAGCATCTTGCCCTTACAACTTACACCCAGGAAAGGACTCCAAGTATTCTTCCCAGCCTCAATTCCCACACTACACTTTCTCTAGTTAGCTGCTGTGGAACTCTGCAATGTTCAGTCTGAAGCTCACAGAGAACAATCAAGGAGCTCTGCATACATCAGGACTTGTCAACTGGCAGTTCACAAGGGCTTCATGTGCAGCCCTCAGGCTCCTACCCTACCCTACCCCCACCCCACTACCACTTGAACTGCTGCTGCAGCCAGAGCCTCTCTGCTCCTTCTCCCTCCCTCAGCTTTTACTCCCTGCTCCTGCCCTAGGGGACAGGGCAATGCAGCCCACAACAAGGTGCAGCAAGGGAGTGGAGGTAGGACCACCTGCGCAAGATGCAGTGGTGATGGGGAGAAGTCACCCACAGCACAATGCAGTGCAGGCCTGGGGCAGCGCCAAATGGTTGGGGCCTCACTAGTGTTAACCATGGACCCCCAAACTGAACAGCCGCAGCATATCTAACTGGAAGTATTCACTACAGAGTGACATGCAGTTACTTAACTGTTCCAAGCTGCTGAATTAGCATTAAATACTACTACACTTCATATTTGTTTCTTATTTCAGTTGCATTGAGAGTTAGCTGGACATACAACAGGGGCAGGCATTTATTTTGGCTGAAGGGCCGCTTAGTGAGTTTTAGGGACCTGTCAAGGGACATATCCATCTCTCCTCTGTCTTCTCCCTCTTCTCTGTCACTGTAAGGTCACTCTCTCTCTCTTAACCAGAGTGCTGGGCAGGCTCAGGCAGCTACCCCTTGGCACTTTTACATGTGCTCCGGGGGTGGGGGCGACAGTGCTCCAATTAGAATGGAGAGCCACTCTAAAGTGCTGCAGGGTCTCATGCATCGGCCTCCCTGCACTTAAAAATGGTGGCAGCGGCACTTGAACTAAAGCTCATTTGACAAACTTCAGTTCAAGAGCCCCTGCTGCCATTTTTAAGTGCCAGGACACTGATACATATGATGCAGGAGGCTACTGGAGCTTGCCCAAACAAATAAGGTTTATTTATGTCAGTAGTTTATAATGCCTTGCATTATTACTAAATACCAGTTATCAGACTGGCATCAGCTGATATGATTGGTTAATGATTAGGTATCAGCCAATAAAATCTTTATCAGAGCACCCCTAAGGACTTCATCAAATAATTTGATCCATTTCTGTCTCTAGTGGGTTATGGAATAGAGAAAAATCCCACATAAATTACTGATTCGTTTTGATGCACTGGCTGGGGGAGTAGTTAACTGATTACACGATTTCACAATGATTACACACTTAATTCATACAACACAATTTTATTTTAAAACTCTTTGCTACATATATAACACTGCTTAGCCTTAAGAAACACCACAAACATTAAGAACACAATAACTACATATATCAGAAACAATGCTCCAAATGCACTTCCTTCCCAAACAATGCTATAAGAATTAGTATTACAAAAACAACAATTACAACTAAAAGTTAAATTTGAATCAATACTATTATTTTCATAATATACTTACAATCCTAGAATTCCAAGAAGCCAAATGCCAAAATATGGTTTCATTCCTCAGTAGTACAATTTAATGGGTTGGCCTCAGTAGTACGGTTCAATGGGTTCGCCTCAGCAATACAATTCAATAGGCTGGCCTCAGCAGTGATAGGACTAAGTCCCCGTCCTTCAGTCCCTTTCAGGAGCTCTACAGCTTGAGCGTGAACTAAGAGATCTGTGTTCACGGAGAGGGTGGTTCAGGTGATCAGTCTGATCCGGCCTACCCTTGCGATTCTTCCTTCGTTGTTCTGCAAGTGAAGTCACCTCCAAATTGGGACAGTAAGTTACAGTTTTTATTGAGCGAGCTGCCGTCAATGGGTTCCTCCTACTCAAGCCTGTCACTACTCCCAAATTTGGGCTCTGATCTTACTCAACAGATTCTTTTGCCTTTGTTGAGCATTTTAAATTACCTTTGGGAAACTTCCATATCACTGCAGGTGCCCTTTTCTTACCAGTCTGGTTAAAAGGCCCTAGGGTTTGATCTCTCGGAACTCAGGATATTTGCTCTCTTTGTAAAAGACTTCTAAAGATGAACAAAGTCAGGACCTTTTGCACGTAGTCCAAAAACAATGACTTAGATAAGGAGATAAATCTTATCTTCTTTCTGAAACTGGCTAATGGGCAACCTTTACAAACATTCAAACTATTTCATTCAATATGACAATTTCATATAGAGGCTTCAAATTAGGGCCTTCCTGCCCCTAACAACTATGAAATTATGAATCTCTGATCTTTTATTTTCTCCTCAGAAAGTCTCAGTATTTCATACACAAGTCACTTGTTTAAGGTGTTTTAAATGATTTAAACAAGTTAAAATGATACAATCCACTCGAGTCTATTTCAGTACACACACAGGATACACTTGAGGCTTAGCTATATCTAAACACAGTTCTATAGTTAAAACAGATGAACTTGTGCACAGAATATCAATGATTACAAACTCAGTCATTAGCACACTGATGTGAAGAAGTCTTTACTGATCTTCACATTTGCTATGCCTGCTAAATCTGGAAATCTGGATATGTTGGGGAATGATGGTATGCAAATTGTGGGAAAAGAAAAAACTAGAATAAGCAGCATTGCTTTAACTACTCTACCTTACACAGAACAGGGTCAGGGGCCAAGAACACAGAGGGAACCAAGAGCATGCAGTCAGCCTGATGTGAGACTGAAGATGTGCTCTGAACTTTAAAATCTATTACTGCAGGTTGGTTAGGGACTGCACTGGGAAGACCAAATAGATAAGTGGTACTCAACCTTCTGGCCCCATGGGCCTGGCACCATGTTCCTCCATGCTGAGCAAGCTGGGATTGCTCACCTTTGAAATATAGACGACTGCAGGAACATAGCCAATTCTTCCCCTCTACACTACCTCTATACCAGTGGTGGACACCTATTATTCTTCCTGAGAGCAAAGAGAATCCTTAACAGTTATGAGAGTTACGTGAATACATTTATACTGGAGGAAGGAACATCTAGTACTGCTGAGCAATCTTACAAGTATGCTGCCAGGAGATTACGATGGCGAAGTTTTTTAGAGTATACAAAACATGAAGTCCATGCTTCAAGAGTTGAAGCACAACTCTCCTTACTCCCCAGCTCTCACCACTACTTCAAAAGATTCAGAAGAGTTCAGAGTCCAAAACACTGTCCAGACAGTAGAGAAACAAGCTCATGTACCTCCTTTCATTTTTTTTCTCAGTTACCCCTACAACCAAGATCACATTTTTTTCTTTCCCTTCAACATTATTGAACTGATTCCATAAAAAATTAAATGCTTAAATGCCGTGATTTAATCAGAACCAATTAAATCAAAACAACTGAATAGACAGATGCCTCCCAGCTCAACTTTAGTTAAACAAACATTAAGTTTTGGTTTCATATAGAAAGAGGAAGTAGCTTCTGCATATAGGACTTTTCTTAACAGGTCAGCAAAATACTGACAGTGCTATTACATCACTTTTAACATAACATCCAGCTAAAGATGTGCTGTTGTGCGACTGTGGAAACGTTTCCAAAGAAAAAAAAAAAAGTTCAGGGTCAAAGACTGTTTAGCTTTTGATGCTTACATGGCAGAGATTTGTAAGCCTATTAAAAAAATGCTATTGTGTCAAAAATTTAAGTACCTACTTGGAAACTGTAGTATGGTGGATGGAATTCCACCTTTCTGAGAACTCAGTGTAGTGATAACACTACCTATATCTGTTACTAACGTGCATAAATTTGACTCTTCCAACCTTGACCTATTCTGTCTCCTAAGACTATCAGAAGCAGTCTTTCAGGATAAAAACCACATGGAGGGGTGTGGCAGGATGCTTAGGGCACCTGCCACTTTAAGGGGTCAGGCAGCCAGCAAAGCAGCTTGCATGTGGAAACAGGGCTAATTATGGAGCCATCTGACTCAGGAAGCCTGCAGAGAAATTATTAGGGGTGTGCAAAGCTTTGTTCACCGATTCAATTTGAAGAAGATTCGGCCAGGTTCAGAGGCCAAATTACCAAATCGTGAGACCAAAAAAAACAGTCCAAATTGATTTGGAAAAGAGTTTGGAGATTCAGAGATTAGGAAGGCAGTATTTCAGGGAAACAGAAACTGAGAAGAGGTAGGGGGAAAAGAGTGACATCTGTAGCTGGCCAGTGACTGATTTTTCCCCGAGTCCCCTTCCAATCACAGGGCTCTGGGGGAAGGATGTAGAAACAGCTACCACCCCTGCATTTTCATCCCATTGCGCCTTAACACACACAAAGTCACACGTCATGAGTTTTGCTTTGAACAGTTTGAGGTGCAGTTTCCCAGAAACCCCTGTACTTATATCTCCTTGAAACCTTCATGCCCTGAGAAGGGGCTATCATCCCTGCTGTTTTCATCCAAATCTGCCAAAAAATGACTAAGTTATAGGTATTTTGGTGATTCCCCATTATAGACTATGGCCGAATCACCAAATCTCTCCGAATCAGTGCCAAATCTTCCAAAGCTGATTCGGCCGAATCGATTTGGGACAGTGATCTGAATCTCCAAATCAAATCACTGTCCTCCAAATCAACCAAATACTTCTCTATTTGCACAGGCCTAGAAATTATCTGACTGGATGGAGAAGTCATCTGACCCAGAACAAGGGCTAGGCTTAGACAGGACATAAGCCCAGGCCCTGCACAGAGTTGGCAGTAAGATCTTGGAGGCTGCTGGGAAAACACTGCCTCAGCAGAACGGCTGCAAAAGGTTAGCACAGTGAACAATATCTAGAACTGTCTGGAGAGGAACTAAAGGTGTGAAAGAGGTTCCTAGAGGGAAAGATTCAGGGTCCAGAGAGCAGGGCTAGAAATAGAGAACCTATTGAGGGGTCCAGGTCAGCCCAAGGAGAGAGGCTGCATGTGCGAGACCTATTGAGAGGTCTGAGTGAGATGCACAAGAGGCCCAAGAGGGCGGACCTTAGATGACAGAGGGCTGACAGCCAGAGGACTGACCCACAGTATCTCACTGGCCTGGGCAGGATAGGCCAAATGCCCAGGAGGGACCACTGCCAGAACCAGGGAGCCAGCCCAGAGATCTTGCTGGTCCAGGTGTAGAGGACCACAGCCAGAGAGTGTCCAGCAGCAGCTTCTGCCTGGCAGCCACTGTCACTTATTGTGGCCAGAACAGGTGCTGCAGGGACCCCCACCCTGTGCGCAGGTTGAGGCAGGCCAGGGCTGCGCACTGAGCCCACGTTTGGGCCCTGGCTGGTCTCCATGGGGTCATGGCCAGCAGCAGCAGCTGCTGGAAAAAGCAGCCACCACCAGAGCTGCTGGGAAATGGCATCTGGCTGCAGAGCCACCCAGCCCTGCTGCACGCCTGGTAAGCATGGCAGGATGCACCATGGGCTGGATGACACCTGTGCCAGGCAGGACAAAGACCTGCTGCAGGCTGGACAAAATCCCTCTGCAGGCTGAAATCTGGCCCATATTTTGCCCATCCCTGGCCTAGAGATTGGTCCTGGGTAAAACCTGAAACTGCACCCTACTGTGGCTGGTCAGCATGGTGGCAGAGCAGCCTCCGCAAAAATGCCACACATTGCCACCTCACGAAAAAGCAAGTATGGGGCACCTAAAAGCCTCAGCTCCTACAGCCTTGTGGGTCACTCTGTGGAGGGGGAAGGCTAAGAATGTGCTTCCATACATATTCACCACACCCTAATAGAAAAGGAAGGGAGACAGTGGGACCAGAAAGGTTTGGAGGCCCAGAAAGAAGCCAGAAAAAAGTGGAACCAGGGGTCTGAGGACCCAGAGAAAGGATCATGTGACATCAAGGGCTGGGGCAGCCCAGGAAGGGGCTGACTGGGAGATGGCGAGGTCTTAGGGCCCAGTGAGCAGCTGAAGGAGAGACCAGAAAGGTCTAGTAGCCCAGTAAGGGGTTGAGTGAGAAACCAAGAGGTCAGGCAGCCCAGAGAAAGGGTTGTGGGGGAGACCAAGGAGTCTAGCAGCCCAGAGAAGGGCTGCGTGTGTAAACAGAGGACATCTGCGAGGTTTGGGGTGTCGTTTAGGAGTGGAACAGAGCTATGCAGTTAGCCCAAAGGGCACTGACCACAAACTCCGGGTGGTCGTCGTAGTAAGATTAGGGAAGCCTCCAACATTTTATACAACTAATCACATCAAAACATAGCAGGTGAGAAGGGCAGACTGCCCACAGAGCAAGGTAAAAGAAAAGTTTTGGCCTCCAGCGGCTTCACGGTCACCCCTGAAAATGGTGCCAGGGGTGGCTATGGTTTGAGAGAGGGGTTTATGGTTTGAGAGAGAAAGAGAGAGAGAGAGAGAGCGCGAAGCCAAAACCAGCCCCAATACACCACGACAAGGCATAAGCAATACTGAACAAAGGCAAGCTGACAGCATAAATACACAGGCTAGTTTCTTTTCCCTTCCTTACAGCAATTGCTACAGGATGGTTTGTGTTCTCAGATGCTTCCTGTGCTGCAGCTGCAAGGGCTAGCGCTGTAGGATAAGATGAAAATGTCTAAGGTCATCCTAGGTCTCAAAAAATTGCTAATAAAAGTTTTACCAATGAAGCAAGCTTGAGAAGAAGTCTAGAGTGAGGCCCAAAACTTCTACCAGCTTCCTGTTTGGACCAGATCTTTTCATTCCACTTTCCTCTTCCCAGCTGCAAGTGGAATAAATGAGCTCAACTCCACTTGGGACAAAGTGGAAAAGCCAACTGACATTTGGGGCTACTAAAGCATACTATGAAACTTTAGAAAGACAGCAGGTTTCCGTTCCATAGTGTACATCAGTACAAATCCAGGATAGGCACAGGTACTCTGAATCAGGGCACCCAATTTAATCACAATTAAAATCAAGCAAGAGAACTAAATTTAAATAGTCTTTTTTAAATCTTATTTTGGATTTGCTCTTGTTATTTTCCTAGAGGCTGCTTCTTGTCAATTGCTACAGTCACTCACATACATTGATCTGCAGCTTAATACAGTCTATCCTAAATTTGAGATGTTTTCTGCTGACCAGAAACACGCAGTATATTACATACCCTCATTCAAATTCTTCACTTTATTTACATTTTTATGATGAATAATTCATTTTACTTGATTTTCCCCTTCATAATGCATCAGGCCTTATGAAAGAAAACATGTAATTGTAACAAAAGTGCACAAGCAGATTTTATTAGTTAAGTAAGACTGCTCTGACTACGTATACAAAAAACACGTCCTGACAAAAATCAAAATAAAAAAAGAAGAAAGGAAGAAAGCTGTTCAGGTTTGCCAGATCCCCACTGATCGGGACTAACTTTTCCTCAACTAGTTAAAACATCTTCATGTGAACTGTTCATTCAAAAAGACACTGGCTGCCAAAACCTGACTTAGCACTGTAAACTCTGGTTCCACACACTTAGCCAACAACATGCACTAGTTCAGTGGTTTTGAACATACTGGCAATAAACACATACTGCTTACTTGTTTTAACACATTATAAGTTTAAAATTCAAAGCAGATTGTCTTAATCTCAATTTTAGATTTAATTGATATTCAGTTCAATTTAAAAAATGCTTTTCAAAAGTTAAGTATACAGGTTGTAGCCGTATTGGTCTAAAGGAAAAGGCAATCAGGACTCATAGTAGAGATGATGTCTTTTTTTAGACCAACAAGATTTTTCAAAATATGAAAGTTCATACTTCATAGGGTTTCACAGAGGCGATAATAGATGGAAAACTCCTCTGGGCAGTCAGTTCATAGCTAGTATGGAGCCTCTCACCTTCTGTGAGGATCTGTGATGATGCAAATTACCTTGAAACAAAGGAAGAAGCAGGATCCGGGTTGTGAGGTGGTAACAGTTGCTTCCTGCTTGGGAAAATATGAAGATCCTGGTCCTGCCTTTGTTTCAAGGTAATTTGCATCATCACAGATCCTCACAGGAGGAGAGGCTCTATACCAGCTATAAATTGACTGCCCAGAGGCGTTTTGTATCTATTGACTCCTCTTTCAAATCCTATAAAATATGAACTTTCATTTCTACCCAGGAGAACTTTTACAATCTTTCTCCAATGCTTGATGAAGGGTGTTGGTGCCTGAAAGTTTGCAATTAAAGAATTTTTTTGCAAAGATCTTGTTGGTCTAATAAAAGATATATCTCTACTACAAGTTCTGATTGCCTTTTTAAAAAATTAATAAATTTGACATAAAAGCTTATAAACAGGCTCTCTCTTGAAAGTATTTCTAGTGACAATTTATTTGCTGGGATTGCTGGTCTTACTGAACCAGCTAAAGAGGTGCTCTGTTTGCCATACTGAGTGAAGCACTTTTGCCCCTCTGTTTCCTGGGACAGGAACAATTAAGCTTTAGAATCCTGCAATAGGCTGAAGCCCTGATTCTCCTATCTTATTATTACCATCAAACAAGAGTTTAGACCAGCGAGTCTCATCTAGGGTACAGCCAGATCCTTTGAAGGGTGACCCAAGGTGTGAGGAGTTAAGGCATACGCAGATAAATGCCAGCTCAGGCTTGTCCTTGCCAGGCCAATCCCTCACCCCTACTGCCCAATCTCTCTGAAATTTGATGCCACTTAATTCACAAAAAGTTATAAAAGGGTGCCTCAAGTCTAGTGGATGAATTCAGTGAGGGGTGTCTATATTCCAAAAAGGTTGAAAACCACTGGCTTAAATAAAGTTGAATCACTTCATCCAGCAAGCCTAGGCAACAGCCTATATCAGTCCCAGGAAAGACAGGTGAAAGTAAGACTTCACACTGAACCAGACTCCAGGCACTCTAAATACTTTTAAAAGTTGTGGTTTTTCCATTTGCACGTTCAAAGCAACTTAGGAAAGACTGGTGCATGTATCTGGAGAGAAAGCAAATGGGTATTGGTTCATTAGGACAAATATATCTACAAATTCATTTTCTGTGGAAGAATGTGCTACAAGCAGCAGTCTTTCCTTATAGTTGTCTTGCAGAGCAGCCCTGTTAGGAGGTCAGGGCAGGAAGGGCTGGTTTGACTGCCTTGTCATAGTCTCACACCAAACTAGGAAGAACAGAAGCAATGCCCTAAAGGGAGTGGATTTCCAAAAAAAAGAGGATGCAACAGTCGCATCAGAGGTTCCCTTCTCAATCTAATCTCAGTACAAGGGCCAAAGAATATTCTTTTCCAGATCCCGACTACCAAATATTTATTCTTAATGCACAAAAGAGCTTTCAGCAATTCAGTGAGATTAACTCAGAGCTGCAGTATTGCAAGTAGATTTTTCTGCTATTGGAGTGATTATAACAAAAAATAATTCATTGTTTCAAGTCCAAGCCAGAGAACAAGCCTCCCTCTTTCAGACATTAAGCAAGCATGATGCCTCCAACATTAGTGTGGGAAGAGAAAAGTCAGCAGGGAATAGAAGATTCATTGCCAGCAATGGGATGGGGGATAACACTGGCCTGCTTATTTCAAGAAGACATTGTTGTAACCTGGAAAGAGTACATAGAAGCGAAGTCGGCTTTCCCTTTCATCACAGGCTTACTGTGGGTGGAACTCCTGCTCAACTACCCTCAGTAACTTCAACTATGTTTCTTTGACCATTATTTAATTTGACCTGGACCTAGATGCTACTCCCTCCCCCATCCCTCCACATAGGCTGCACCAAAGGCTCAGACATTGTTAGGATGACTGAAAAGGGTTAACTGCTAAAAAACTTTGGGAAAAAAGCCAAACTCAGAAGCAGCTAGAAGTTGTTCAACTTACCAACCTACCAAGCAGTAGTTCTCACTAATTAATCTATCACAGATCCCTTTGAGGTTAAGACTAGAGTTAAGCAAGGCTGCATCATTACTCCAACACTCTTCTCAATAATGCTTTTCGCAATGCTACATCTGACTATCGTCAAGCTTCTAGTCAGAATGGAGCTAAACTACCAAATGGATAGTAAACTATTTAATCTCAGCCGACACAGAGCCAAAACCAAGACCACCCCGACCACAATCATCTAGCTCCAGTATTCTGATGATGCTGCACACTACTCACTCAGAAGCAGACCTTCATGCAAATCGTTGACATCTTTACTGAGGCATACGTGAAAATGGGACTGACACTTAACATTCAGAAGACTAAGGTTCAACAAGCTCTTAATGAGTAATCCCCAACTCTGGTATTCAAATCACAGTGAGACTCTGGAGAACACTGAGTATTTCCCATACTTCGGAAGTCATATCTTGCAGGAGGCTGACATCACCTCAAATGTGTGAGGGAAACCTTCAAACACTTGAGGAAACGTGTGATCGAAGATGGCAAAATCAGATCCCAAACCAAGATTATGGTTTATAGACATGGACAACATACAGGAGACCCCTCAAATTGCTTAAGAAGTACCATCACTGCTGGCTGTGGAAGATCCTTTAAATCCAGTGGGAAGATAGACGCACCAACATTATTAGCACCCTCTCGCAAACACCATGAACATGGAGGTGATAATCAACTGACATCAGTTTCACTAGGGCAGCTCTATGTTTATCCAGAAGAACAACTCCAGACTTCTGAAGCAAATTTTATTTTCCCAGCTCAGTCAAGGCGTATGATCAAGAGAAGGACAGAAAGAGTACTTTAAAGATATCCTCAAGGCCATCTTGAAAAAATGCAAAATCAACATCAACTCATGAAAGACTATCATCAGGACTTTCCCAAATGGAGGAAGAGTCTGCTGCAAGGATCTCAGTATATTGAAACCTGATGACAACAACAAGAGATGAAAATGTGGGGGCAACAGAAACTGCGGGTTACGGCCCAGATCAGAGCCACCCACCCCGCATGGAAACAGGGGTCCAAGTTGCAACAAGAGTTATTCAATCCCAGATCAGCCTTGTTAGCCATCTTTGGACCCGCAGATAAGAATCATGAAAGACAATCACCCACAACTGCAAGAGATTGCTGAAGATATTGTTCAACCTAATAGGAACCCATGTCATATCTTTTCAAGGCCAAGCCACAAATAACACCTCCCTTTCACACAAAAGGCAAGCACAATTCCTTCCTATTTTTGCAAGGGTAGCTCTGCTTGACATAATCAAAGGGAATGTATCTCTCTTTCAGGCCCTGAACAACAAGACTTGCTTCAAAAACTTCAAGAACATGTGCTTGAAACAGGACAAGGTAATACTGTCACAGACTTATCTGAACTGTAGGTATGTGTATAGACAATATTCAATACGTGCATCTTTATTATTGACCAATGTTTGGCTTGCTTTCTGTGACAGTCATTTTATCAACAGTAAGAAAGATGTTCAATACCCAATCTTTGCACATAAATTTTGGTATCCATATACCCTTACATTAAGCCCCAGTCCCATCAGTCTGACCATCTGTCTGGCAGTAACTGAAGGGCATTCTAGTAACAGACTCAAAACTCATGATCTGTGTGTTCAAACCTCCAGACTACAGGTTGCACTGGCAATAATACCTTTAATCAGAGAAAGGCACTACTATGTCACTGAAATCTATCACAGTCTGGCAGAACCTGGAGAAACCCAAACCCCCAACTCTGTAAACAAGTTCTAAAATCCAAAATAAGCCAGGGAAGCAGCAAGTGTGAAGTTCTACTTTTAGAAGGACTCAGGCATTCTGGCAGGCAGAGGTAGTTAGCCTTATCAGTGTGAAGGCAGGGTACATATGCACTTTTGTAGACTAACTAAATAAAATAAGAAAGAGATAAAAACACAAGGTTCTCTTCATCAGATGCTGTGAAAGAACATAAAGCAGGGTATAAGAAAAAGATAAATTAGAAGACAAGGTGGGGGGGAGGGAAGAGATGGGGGGTAGCTCTAGGAGAGAAAAGCAAACAAGCAGCAAACGAATAGGAAAAAAAGGTAGGAACAAAAGCTAATCCAGGTAACAAGATAAAAATCCACAGTCCCCATTTAAAACAGAGAACATAGTCCATTTTGTGGCTGATTTTTCATTCTGCAGTTTCCTGTTCACACTGGTTCTCTCTTTATGCTAACAAGCAACGGAGTAAATAAAAATGGATGACAGACAGACAGACAGACACATAGAAAATTAGTGTTGGAAGGGACCTCAGGAGGTCATCTAGTCCACCCCGCTGCTCAAAACAGGACCATCCCTGACTAGATCATCCCAGCCAAGGCTTTGTCCAGCCAAGTCTTAAAAACCTCCCAGGACAGAGGTTCCACCACCTCTCTAGGTAACCTGCTCCAGTGTTTTACTACCCTCCTAGTGAGAAAAGTCTTCCTAATACCCAACCTAAACTTCCCTTGCTGCAACTTGAAACCATTGTTCCTTGTTCTGTTATCAGCCACCACTGAGAACAGTCTAGTTCCATTCTCTTTTGAACCCCACTTCAGGTAGTTGAAGGCTGCTATAGATCCCCTCTCAGTCTCCCTCTTCTCTAGACTAAATAACCCAGTTCCTTCAGCCTGTCCTCATAAGTCATGTTCCCCAGCCCTGAACCATTTTGTTTCCTTCCACTGGACTCTCTCCAATTTTTCCACATCCTTTCTGTAGTGTGGGGCCCAAAACTGAACCCAGTACTCCAGATGTGGCCTCACCAGTGCAGAATAGAGGGGAAGAATCACTTCCCTTGACCTACTGGCCACGCATCTACCAATGCAGCACAGCATGCTGTTAGCCTTCTTGGCAACAAGGGCACACTGCTGGTCCATATTCAGCTTATTGTGCAGTGACCCCCAGGTCGTTTTCTGCAGAGCTGCTGCCCAGCTAGTCAGCACCCAGCCTGTACTGGTACATGGGACTGTTCTGTCTTAAGTGAAGGACTTTGCACTTGTCCTTGTTGTACCTCATGTGATTCCTCCTTCTGGCCCAATCCTCCAATTTGTCTAGATCGCTCTAAATCCTAGCCCTACCCTCCAGCATGGTGTTATCTGAAATCTTGCTGAGGGTGCACTTTATGCCATCTTACAGGTCATTGATAAAGATACTGAACAAAACCGGCCCCAGGACCAACCCCTGGGGCACTCCACTCGATACTGGCTGCCAACTAGACATCAAGCCATTGATTACTACTCTGAGCCCAATGCTCCAGCCAGTTTCCTATCCATCTTACAGTCCATTCATCCAGCCTGTACTTCCTTAGCTTGCCTGGGAGAACGTTGCGGAAGACTGTATCAAAAGCCTTGCTAAAATCAAGGTACATCCAACTGTCTCCCCACATCCACAGGGCCAGTCATCTCATCATAGAAGGCAATCAGGTTGGTCAGGCATGACTTGCCCTTGGTGAATCCATGCCGACTTCCTCATCACCTTCTTCTCCTCCAAGTGCTTTGAAATGGATTCCTTTAGGATCTGCTCCATGATTTTTCCAGGAACTGAGGTGAGGCTGACTGATCTGTAGTTCCCTGGATCCTCCTTCCCTTTCTCAAATGGCATTAAACACGACAGATGCATCAGTAAGATTAACTAATTTTGGATTTAATTTTTTTTTTTTAAATCAGCTTGTATCCCTGTTCAGTTAGGAAGAGGTGTGTCACTGCTCTATTCTGAGCCAAAAATTGTCCTTAGGAAACACTGCTCCTAACATTTGGGAGGAGCACCCCAAAGACCTCTCTATACAGATCTGTTTGGGCATGGACATACATGACATTTAAAATAGTTTAAATGTAGTTCAAACCTGAAGCCACCAGACAAACCATTTTAAAGTATTGGTTTAAACTTTCTGGAACAGTTCAAAGGTGTACCTGCAAAATCAAGTAGTATTGTGAAGCAGTTCACCATTACATGTGGATGCTAAGTAAGTATCTATAACAGTAGTCTGGTCAGCTCTCCAGGTATTCCATGCTGCATCTCTCCTTAATGTCCCTCCTCCCGCACTGCAGCCCACCATTCTGGTATACAATCATAACTCTACTGTCCCCCTCCTTTCCCTGTCCCCTGTTGTTGGAAATCCTTATCAATGTGTTCCCCTACATTTCCTCACCAATAAAAGCCTAGCTGTAGTCTCATTCCATACTTGACCCCATGTCCCCAAGCCCCTGGGAACCAAAAAAACAGTCTAAGCACTGTACCCCATCCTCTTCAACCCTTCCCACCCCCATCAAAAAAAAAAAATCAGGAAAGCACACTGAAGACTGGCCACACTGGAAGTTCTGGAGTTTACTGAACTCATTTTTAGAAACTAAGGGAAAGCAGAGAAGGGAATAACACCTCCCATCACTGTGAAACATGCTGGGCTTTAAATCGTACCTCACACACACAGAGTTGTGAGCTAGTCCCAGTAAGTGAAATTTAGGAGTGGTTCCATCCTTGTGTGTAACCACACCCTCCTGCAAACTCTCCTTTAAAGCAGGTTATAAAACTCATTCAGCCCTGTGACCAGATGAGGGACTCAGGGTCAACCTGCAGGCCAGATCAACCCCACAGACCATGTCCACTCACCAAAGCCAATATGCAGGGCCAGTCCAACATGGGCATCTTCTGCAGTGCATGCCCCATGCCAGCTCTGCATGCTGCAGAGGTGCCTGTGCCAACTGACCCCTACTTTACACAGCAATGCCTACAAATCACCGTATCGAGCAGTTAGGCTCCTGGTATGTGGAGATTACTGGCCATCAGGCAACGATACTACCTGTAATCATCTGCTGCCTTGGTTTTATTTTGATTACAAACTCTTTGAAGCTGGGACTATTTTGTTCTGTATGAACAGTGTCCAAGACTGCACTATTCTTATCCAGGGCTAGAGCTCCTACATAACAGGTATAACACAACAATGTGAAAGAGGTAACTTTCATAACACAAAGATAATAAGCAAGGTCAGTGAAATCAGGTTAAAGTGAAGATTCAAGCACACCGAGTCCTGTTTGTTATAGTAATGGTAGACCTAGGCCCACCAGAAATTATAAGCCCTTCTCAGTGGCTATAGGGAGGCCACTAAACGTTAAAGTTCTTGTGACAACAAATGACCTGCATGCTTGTTCTTGTTTTATCGTGGTTAATAAGTAGGCTGCTAAGGGAGTGGGAAGTTGCTGTATTTAATTGCATAAATTAAATGAAAGGATAAGTGAGGGGTGGGAAAGAGGTGCAAAATATTAGAGAAGAAATTATTCCTGGGAATTGTAGGCTTAACTAGAAACACAGTAATTGGCATAATCAGTTCTTCAATAGTAAACCCCATGACCTACTGAGGTCTTATCACAAGAAGACTTTTTCTTCCCCCTTCTCTCATTACTACAGTTCAGTGGTGCCCATTTTTTTTTTGCCCCACAGGCTAGACGGACAGTGCAAAAATCTCTCTGCAGGCTGGATCTGGCTGGTGGGCCTGATTGGGCATGCCCCATGGCAATTAGAAATTTGGCAGCGGGAAGCTTTTGCAATGTTAATTGCTACTGTTTCCCTGCTGCCAAATTCCGTAACCCATGGGAAGGCCTGCAGGCTGAATATGGACAGCAGATGAAGAATTGAGCACCCCCATTCTAGTTGATAACTACAACTTGCCTGCCTTTCTGTGCTAAGATTTCATATGAGTTCAGAAAGCATTAAACCTCAGAGACTTGTCCAGACCTAGCCTGCTAACTGGTATGCAAACTCCAAACTGCTTTCTCTCCACTAGGATGTTAACTCAAGTTAATCAACAAACAGAGCACAACTTGTTGCCTAGTGAAAAGACAGCCTGGTGAACAGAGACTAAATACTGGGCAATCCAAAAACCCACCACAATCTCAATTCTACACCGGTACTGTAAATTCACTGCCTCACTCAAACTAGTCAATCAGAATTTCTACAAGATTTCCTAGTTAACAAGGACTCATTCTGACTGTCATCAGGAACATCCTTCACCAACACTAGTTCTATGAATAAAAAGCTTCCTGGGTTCCAAGTTAAACTGGAAGAGGAAAAAGAAACCAGTTTAAGTAGGGGAAATAGCCTGAAAGGACACAGAGAGATCAGGCAGAGCAGATTCAAGTTCAGGCTTCTTCCCAATGCTGGGAAGGTTCTTGTATTGACAGCAGCTGGACTGTAAAGGAAGAAGAAAGCAACTGGTGGTAGAGGCTCACACTATAGAAAGAAAAGCAGATAGAAAAACCCATAAAAATAAGCTTGAGCCCTCTCATCAAAAACAAGATATCCATGGAAGGCAGTTCTGATTAGATGAATGATGACTCAGTGCACTTTTGTGCACATCTCATGTGGTACAGAGTACAAGGAGAGAGAACTCATGACTCTCCAGTGACCAAGATGTCATAGCAAAAAGCAGAGCAGGGAAATAAACAAAGCCACTCTACTGTGCTTGGATTTTTCCAAGCATAAGTAAGTGCTGAAAACACCCCATCCAGTCTACCTCTGACTCGCGTTGAGCATCATAAGCTGTGCTCACGAGATGTAAAATGTCCTTCTTTCCTGCAAGTCCTTCCCACGTACTGGACACTGAACAACAGCATAGTTAAGAGATGGGTTTTTCACTATAAATATACCCATGAACATCATTCCTGTCAACTGCCCCTTCAAAAAAGGAAATAATAACCCCAGAGTAAGAGAGCAGGGTACTTAACACAGCCTGAAATATAATCATCTCTACAGTGTTAATAGGACATTAATAAGCAAAGTGCTTATTAATACGACATTGTTAGCACTGCTAACAGGACATTAATTAGCAAAGTGCTGCACCTAATTTCCATAAGGAAGTGCACTCTGAAGCTACTCATCCTTCAAATGACAGTGAAGCCCATGAAGACCACATGCTTTGGTAGCAAGTTTAATCTCATCAAACCAGAGCACTACATATAGTACATTCTAATATTATAAAAGCCTAAGTCTGTCCGTCTGTCCATAATGTTTTATTCGTGCTCCAGTTGGCTGACAAACAGCCAATCAGAGCACGAAGAAGCATTCTGACATAAGGCAGCCCGTCGCCATGATGGTGGGGGCAGAGGAGACGGAAGGGGAGGCGATGGCAACAGAGCAGATAGAAGCGGGGGCCGAGACCAGGCAGGGGAAAAGCTGGCCTGCCACGGCAGAAGGGGGGACCGCAGGTCCAGCCCAACATGGCTGAGTTAGCGGCTGGGGGAGGGAAGGAGCAAGCCTCCTCCCCATCCTCAGGCCTGGCCAACTCCTCCCCCCCCCCATCGACCCTGAGCCCGCTCCTCCCATCCCTGAGTAGGCCCAACATGGGGGGGAGGAGTTATCAATGGTAATGGGGTCAGGGGATAACTGGGTCTGGGCCTGATGCTGATGCTGTGTGGGGGCAGAAAACGAGCCCAAGCCAGTGGGAAAGCCGGCCCACCACAGCAGTACGAGGGGGACAGCGGGCCCGGCTCCGCCCGGTCCAGCCCAACATGACAGCCGCAGGGGGAGGGGAGGAGCGAGCCTCTTCCCGCTCCCCACCCTCCCCCGTCAGGCCCGGGCCCACTCCTCCCCCACCCCCACTCCCACATTGGCCTTGAGCCTGCTCCTCCCATTCCCCCACCACCACTGGGTCAACCCAGCCCTGCTGCTCTTCCCCCACCCCCCACCACAGTGGCCCAGCTTCTCCCCACCCTCAGGCCCAGTCCTTCTCCACATCAGGCCTGGCCAGCAGAGGCTCTGCCCCCGCCTGCTCCCCAGGCCCCTCCCCCATCATTCTTGATGAGCAATTGGCTAGTTATTACATAAGGAAGCAGCCCCAGAGATGAGGATGCTAACATAAGCTGCATTTGGCCATCGCTGTACTAGAAAACCATTAGATATTTTTTACCTTGAAGTCTGTGATGTACAGAAAAGGTCACTGGAACATTAGTCAAGGATCAGATATTTGGACAGCTTTTCACACACCAATGTTGTTACCAACCACTCAACTGCACTAAATCTGTTGTAAAAACCTGATGGGTTTTTCTGCAGTTTTCAAAGCAGGAGAAGACTTAGCAAGGAAGAGCACACAACAACTGCTACAGCTTCCTTAGCCTGACGAAGGGTTTATGAACCCGAAAGCTTGCTTAATAACTATTCTCCAACCATTTAGGTTGGTCTAATAAAAGATATCAAATTCACCCAAGGAACCTTGTCTGCCTATATCCTTAGACCAACACGGCTACAACCTAAACCCCTGCAACTTAGATATATTAATGTAGAGCATAGGCGACATGTAGGGGTGCGGCATGTGCCCCCCTGAGACTGCCCACCACTGAAGCCACTGGCAGCTTCTGCAGGCGGTTGTCACCCACCAATAGGCTTGTCCCTGCTCGCCACCACCAACACCCACTCGCTGCCGCTGACACCGAAGTTGGCGTCTGCAGGCAGTCCCCTCTCACCACCATGGTGCCCCCCCAAGTCTCAGGAGGCACCAGTCATTCATGATGTACAGAAAATAATTTTCCACTGTCATTTTCATACTCTTGTTGTCACTTATTTAGCCTTTACACACAGGTTTGTACAGTCAGTTAGTTACGTTACTGGCCTTGGCTACTCTTTGATAAATGAAGTCCACTTCAGCAGGTTAATGGGACCTGCCAAACTGAAGCGTATTGGCTCTAAGGGAAAGTATGAAAAATCCTTTCCTTTGGAATCCTCAAGCTTAAGACACTGTTCTTAGGTAGCCCTGTGTTCCCATGTTATCTGAAAATTCTCAAGGTACAGGCTGCCCATATCTGGGGCAATATGGCAATACTTTGAGAAATTCTATGCAGAGAGAGACTCCCCAGGTCAAAAGTGGGTAGCAAGAGGTTTAAACATGTCTTGCTAGTTAGCAGCAGAGGCTAGAAGTCAGGACTCTGGGCATCTTCTGAACTGTTTCAGATCTCCTGTACCTTCTTGGGTACAGAAGTGCAGCAATTTGCTCAAACTTGCCCATCTGGAAAGTGTAAGAAGACATCTGTAAGGCATTTAAGATCTCTGGGTGGAAGGTGCAATAAGAGTGGAAAGTATTATTGTGGCTCTACACCCCACTTAGTTTGTAACATTCACTTTGGTCCTACCACATCAAATAGAAGCTACGAATTAAAGGAAAGCAAGTTAAAACACAAAGGAGTAACACAAACAGCTGACTGTAGCATTTTTGTTTCAAACTCTGCCTCACACACAGTTGGTCTAACTAGTGAAGAGAGTCAACAGCTCCTGGACACAAACACACGCACACACCTCAACATCAACGGGGAGGTAACTGAAACAGGACATTATTGCATTTAAAACTGTCTCCCTGGAATTCCTCCCTTTTATGATTTGACATTTAAACTAGCTTCAGATCAACTCTGAGATGGAATCTGCCTGTGTTCAACATGTGGCAGAGCTATTAAGAGAAGGGCTTTTACTGCCCATCACAAATGTTTCCCCAGAGTTCTTTTGGAATTTGGTTTTCAGTAACTCACTAAAAACAGTTTCTATAACAATATGTTTCAGATCATTTGTGTGTAGCTCACTGTTTCAAGGACCATAGCTGAGACTGTACATTTAACATGCCAAATGTTACCTTGTCACAAAGACACAAAAAAGCAAAGGAATTTAGCAGAATTTGGAGATTCACTGGAATCTGACAGGCCACATCATGAATGCTTCTGCAAAACTTGTGATTTCTGGGCTGCATGCACCTTAACTCCCACACCATCCTAGCCCCCTGATAAATGGTTGCAGGACAGTTTATAGTATGTCAGCGACAGGGAGAAAAATTTTCAACCAGCTTGGCAGTGGCTGCCAATATCTGGTCAAAAGAAGCCTGTGGGGCAATGTTAGGTATCCTAGTGTAGGCAGCCTATCAGCTGCTGACAGTTTGCAGGACCATACTGTTAAAACTCTACTGTCAACAGGACTATTGAAGATGTTATCCTAAAAATTTGAAACACCAGTCAATGGACAGTTTATACAAAAGCCCCAAGGACTGGTCAGAGCTAGAATTAGTACTGTTATTTAGCTTCTGTTATTTAAAGCAGGGGTGGACAACCTGTAGCACAAGTGGTGCAAGCAGCCTCTGTGTGTGGTATGTAGCAGATTGGGAAAGGAGCACCAAGCAGAGAAAAAGGGATCAAAGTGACACTGGGGGGGGGGGGGGGGGGGGGGGGGAAGAGAGAAAGAGAGAGAGAGTTTACAGGCTTAAATTTGTGGCACACCCCCAAAAGATTTAGCACCCACTGATCTACAGTATGCAAGATCATGAAATCTGCAATCTAGCAAGACAGTGCCATGCCTCAAAGGCTAGACACAAACACAAGAGATTTTAATTGGCCATGGGAAAACAGCTTTAATACATGCACACACATACTAAGAAACAGGTCAGATATAGTAAGATTGAAACATTCCAGATATTGGTGACTTATTCACTTTTTTCTGTTATGACCCAATTGCTTGCCTAACAGTACAGGACTGCTTCAAATATTGTTGCATGGATTTATTTTTTGAGAAGTTGGATATTTTGCATCCATTCACAGCCATCACCCATGACAACTCTGACTTCTGCTATGGAAGAAAGCTCAGCAATTGTATAGCTAACTCCTCCACATGAGTCATCTCAACATTTGCAAAACCAAAACCCCTATTTCAGATTACAAAATTTACTAATCAGAGGGAATCTTACTCTTCGTGGATTCTCTCTCTCATGCATGCTTTAGGTCCTGCTGGCACAACTCCCCAACAATCAATGAATTTTAGTGTTTCAACTCCTCATCACAATAGGTGGCAACCTGCCAGTTTCACAGGGTAAAAAGTCTTCCACTTTGGCTAGCTCATCCATCCAGACAGCATCTGTCAGTTTTGTTTGCAACTTGCATAATCAAAAGATTCAGAAAGATGCCAGTAATGACCACACTTAAAAAACTAACCTGCCAATAATCATACAAGAGGAAACTGAATGTACTTTAGGAAAAGGGCTCTCAAACTTTTCTTCTTTTATTATTTGGTAATGTGAACCACATTTCTGGAGTGATTAGTTTGTGAATCTGCTACCCCAAACATCTGACAGTCAGTGTCACTTCTTAAAGGAAAGGGTATTATTGTCAAATATTTCACTGGCAGTCAAATAGTTAAATTTAGCACATAGAAAGGACAGCCAGCTTCATGTGACCCAGTAGCTCCCCCAGCACAGAGAGAAAGAGAGAAAGAAACAGAAAGAAGAATATATACATTTTAAGGAGAGAGAAAAGAATATATACATTTGAAGGAAACCTAATTATCTGGACATCTTTCACTGAAACATATATCACTTCATCTTCTTTGCCTTACAAGACTGGACCCCATTTCTTTCTCGTTTATCTAGAAAGAACATAAGCTACCATACCTAGGGCATTAGGGGTTACATGGATCAAGACATAGATGCTTTTCCACTCTCCAAATGGGAAGCTGCAGTCTAGTGATAAAGAATTAAACAATCTCACTTTTTGTTCAGTTTCTACCATCTTGCAGCATGACTCACCCCTGAAAGATAGTATAAAGGGACAGGAACATAGCACACAACTCCAGACCCGTCACAAATTTCACAGAGTACTTCTGAACTTAAATGTTATTGTTAAGTTATCTATGCAACTCCTCTTAATCAAGATGTTGATACAGAACTGATTAAACAGTGACTCACTTGGTGCTGCATGCACACATCAAGAAGTAACTCGGCAATCATCCCCCCCCTCCCTCTTTAGGGACTCCAAACATGAACTTAATCCTGAACCCCGATACCTTGCTTTGGCTCTCTCCTCACCCAGTTGGTGCTGCAGGAAGAAATACTCCTCTATTTGCAGCACCAGATCTGCATTCTTTAGATAAGCAAAAATAATTCTGACTGAGAAAAAAAAAATCAATCCTGCCTGAGCCAGGCATAGATCATGACACCCCTCTGCCACAGGAAAAGCCTGATTTCCATATGGTATGCAAGTATTCTGGTCACCAACATCAATAGATTTCCTCTGCCTGTCAACACCTAAAACATTCACCAGGAATTCTGGGAGTGCAAGGATATGATCAAGTTATCGCATCACAGGCAGGAGTGACAAAAATGTTAAATGTTAACCTCCATATTGTTCCAAGAACAAGGCCACGGGGTTTTAAGACATGTTTGGAAGGAGACAGTTATGGTTTTCCCACTCCCACCACAATTCCTAACTATCCCTCCTATTGCAACAGTAACTAACACACATTTCCCATGCTCACCTTACATGATGTTAGAGCTTTTTAGCAATTCGTGTGGGCTATCCCACAAAAATATTTTGGTAATCTCAGACAACAAGCAAAGGCTACAATATGAATTCCACCAAAGAAGGGTTTCTCAAGACAAAGGCAATGGACTTGTACTTCCTCTAGCCATTCCAAATTTGCTACATTCACAGCTGACCTTAGTAAAATCACAAAAATGTTTTTATATCCTAGTTGTTCCTCTGCAAGTGGGAATAACAGGATTTCCTCTGCCTCACAGGGGTGTTAAGAGGCTAAGTATTAGTGTTATATACCGCTGGAATACACACTACAAGCCAGTAGTTAAGAGTTATTCCTGTCACTTTAATTTTGGGTTTGAGAACTGCTCTCCACTAATAAAATTTAGTGCACACTTCTAGCTTGGTCTGCTCTTGGAAGTTTTGCTAGCACAGCTACAGCTAGTAGAAGAGCCACAAAAAACAATAAATCAAACACTCCTAACTAACCAAATCTATTTGGTCATGTAAACCCCATCTCCCCTAGTAAGCATGTTTCTAGAGCACTGGTTCTCAACCCGCGTGACATGGCCCAGAGGCGCCTTAATTCTTTCAAGGGTGCCACACAATGCTAGCACCATTAGGTGTGCAAACACGATTTACAAGATAAAACCAGAGATTCCAAAGAGAAATCCACAGCTAAGGTCTTTCCGAGTTCTCTGCAACCCAAACACTACTCTATTACTCTTCTGCAAGCAAAAGAAAGTGAAAACTATGAGCTAAAAACTATTTAGTTAGTCTAATACAAGAGATCACATTTACCCAAAGAGCTGGCATTTTCCAAGGGCTGCCTCAAGTCAATCCAGGGGGACCTTGAGTCTACAAAGGTTGAGAACCACTATTTTAGAGCAGATTTCTCAACCTGTAGGTCATGACCTAAAAGTGGGTTACAAAAATGTATGGAAGGGTTGTGAACATTCTTTAAAAATGGATTCTTTAAAAATGTGGGAAACCATGGCTTTTCCTTTGCAGTCTGGCAGAGCTGGAAGGCTGGGATCTGGGGACAGCAGGTCAGCAGAGGCACACTAGATTGGGACTGGCCATTGATGTTTACAAATGGGTCCTGGTACGAAAAAGGTTGAGAAGCACTGCTTTAGAGTCAATTCTTTTAAGCGTAGGCAAGTCTGGAAGTCAAGCATGAAGCCTAGTTTTGCAAGACCCATTGTCTTGCTACAATTGTACTGAAAGACAGAGCCCCCTTCCCTCCTCCTCCCGCCCTGCTGCCGCTGCCAGGAGGCCAGTAACACCCCTGAGGAGGTGAGGAACAAAAGGCAGCCGAGCCGAGCCGCCTCCCTATCCCAGGCCAGGCCTTCCACGGCTCCGGACCCGGGCATCAACCCCCACAAGCCGCTAGCGGCCAGGCGGGAACCAGCCCCATCCCTCCTCCTGCAGCGCTCCTCGGCCCCGCGGGGACCGCACCCCAGCTCCGCCCCGCGCACTCACACAAGCCAAGCGCGGCCGCCGCCGCCAGCACCACGGCCGGGGCCCGGGCCCGCAGCCGCTGCCCACCGCCGCCGCCGCCATCTTGCCGCCGCCGCCCACCGCCCCCATTGTGCGACCCCCGCCGCACGCCCTGCCCCGAGCCCGGGAGGGGGGGCGGCCCCGCGCCCCCATTGGTCCACACCGCTGCCAATCGCACACACCTCCAGCGCCTCGGCTCTCCCCCGCCCTGCCGGGGAGCCACGCAATTGGCTGTGGGGGGCGTCATTCACGGCCAGGCTGGCCTATGGGCAAGGGTGGGAGAGAAGAGGGACACGTGACTGTGAGCAATAGTCCCTCTGCTCCCCCTGGATGGCGCCGGGCGGGGCGAAGAGCCCGGCAGACAAGACTTGAGCTGCGGCTCTGGGCCGTGTAGTCCTTCCTTGGGCTGCTGCAGTCCAGCAGCTTGCTGAGGCACAGCACACGCACGCAGACATAGGGACACGCACACCGCACACACCGAGGCACGTAACACAATCTGTTCCCCCACATACCCACGCACACATACACTCAGGTACCCAAGACATGCACCCACACGTACACACACACTGAGGTACATAAGACATGCACCATACACACATGCACATGCACTGAGGCACAGAACACGTGCATAAACACTGAGGCACAAACCACATGTGCATGTGAACAGACATATACACTGAGGCACATAACAAATACATGCCTGCACACACACACACACACCACGTGCGCATGCATACACACATACACGCACCCCAGGATTTAAACCAGCTGGGCCTGTTGAGATGCATTTCAGGGTGCTGAGGAAGTCTGAGCCACTGGCAGCCATAATTTGCTAAGTCTCGCATGATGAGAAATTCCAGAGGAGTGGAAAAGGATGAAGAGGGTGCTCATCTGTAAAGAGGGGAAGAGGAGGCCCCAGAGAATTGCAGAGCAGGATGTCCCACTTCAACAGCTGGGAAATTCTAGAGCAAATTATGAAGTAGTCAAATGTTGAAACAGGAAGAAGGCAAAGAATGCTTTCCCCTCCTGTTGTAAAGGTGTCAGAGGACAGAGAGAGAGAGAGAGAGAGAGAGAAAGTTCTCACTCTGACAAGCTTACAAGAGTAGGGTGGAGGGATTTGGGGGGTTGTTTGTTTTTTGGCCTTCCACAGAAGCACTGGGGGACCGGCTACAGCCAAGGCTGGGGATTATGACTGGAGAGCCAATGTTCCTGCTGAGACTTTCATCCAGAGATTCTGCACTCGGCCTGTAACAGGGTTGAGCTCTGGGGTGGCTGTGACACCCCCTGGTGGCCCCATAAGTTGTGCCCTGCTCTGCCTCTAGGGTACCCTCCCTTCCTCCTCTCCTGCCACACCCTGATGTACTTACTGGATTGAAAGACCTAGAGCAAGCCTTACTCTGGGCAATAGCCAACAGGTCCCTCCTGAACACAGCTGGCCTCAATCCTGCCCTTGAGATGTGCAAGCACTCTCAGCCCATCCGTTCCCCCAAGGCACCTATAAGTTTTAAAGGCTAATTGCATGACTCCATCCATCCCTACACCACATCTGGTGCCTTACAGATGGTATCAATCAACCCAATCAGTCCTTTGTAGGAATCTTGGCCTCTGCGCCATCTCTCTCTCTGGGTCATTTAGCTCAAGATCCAGTGTTGGATCTGGTATCTTGATCCCATGCTCCACCCTGCCCTGGCCCTCACATTCCACTCTGCCCTGGGCCTGCCCCCAGCAAGGCTCAAGACAATCATACGCTCCTAGGGCACTAACGGGACCTCTGAAAACCACCCCTCAGTCCCTTCTACAACTACCGTATGAGCTATAACCAAGAGATAAGCCAGCTGGCTATAATGCAAACTCTCTCTTCTGGTCCCACCAACATCAACAAGAGGGGAAACAGCACACTGCCACTTTAAAAGGGAAAAACCTTCCCCCATTTTGAAGCATGGTAGGCAAACACCCTTGGGGCAGCCCTGACTAGGTACTAACATAACCCTCAGCTCTGGATTATATTTTGGTAAACTCCCAGAGTCTCACTGGTAACCCCAAACAGATCAGAAGTCCAGCAAACACTCCCTTGCAGCTTTCTTTAGCAGAAGCTCCTTCCCCTGAAGTTTGCAGGGCCAGACTTTCTGCAATGGGTCTGGATCTGGCTTATATTCCTCCCAGGCCCTGCTTCTTTCTGTTCAGATGACCCCACAGGGTAGGCTGCAGGTGCCCTCTGTTTAGTCTCACTGCCTGTCTTCGTGGCAGCTCATGCAGCAGTGCCTTGTCACCCCTGCAGAGCTCCAGCCTGAAGTCCTACTGTGGAGCAACTAGCACTGCAACAGGCTTCCCATGACTAATACAGGCCTGGTCCTATTGTACAGTAAGCACTCATAGTTCTTGCTGCCCTAGGCCAGCTCTCCTGCAGCTTTCTCCCTCTCAGTCTCCCCCTGCCTGGGGCTCTCCCTGGACCCTTTCTCCTTTAAAGTAAGTAGCAGGGAGTCCTAGGCCCTGTGTTACATGGACACATCACCACAGTTGGGATCAGTAAGGAATTTTACCCTATGATCAGACTGGTATGGCCTATGAGTGGTTCTACCTTCCTTTCTAGCAGAGGAGTGTAGCCCTCTTCCTTGCAGGAGCAGGACGTTGGCCACTGTTATCCCCTGCTCTTACCTGTGACAGGTTAGGATGTTACGTCTTGTGGTCATGTCAGGGTTGACTGTGTAGTTTTACTAAGAGGTTAGACAATTAATTTGTATAGGATGGTTTGGATAGGGATGGTTCTGCCTCTGGTGGGGTCTTGCACTAGATGACATCTGAAGGTCACTCCCAGCAGTACTTTTCTATGCTTCTATAATTCTAGGGTGAGCACTACAGGCCACAGACTTAAGTACAAATCATGCCAAACAGTTTGATTCCTTCTTTGACAGGACAACTAGTTTGGTAGATGAAGGAATGGACATTAATACCTGGACCCTTATCAGGGCTTTTGATGCAGTTCTACTGTGACATTCTCATAAGTACCCCAAAGTAATGTGGGCTACATGGGATTACTGTTATGTAGACATATAATTGGTTGAATAACTGCAAGCAAAGCATAACTATCAATGAGTCAGTGTCAGAATGTCAGAGGGTTTCAATGTTTCCAAGGGGTCTATTCTGTGCTTTGGTAAGGGTTTCATAGCAGTGTAGCAGTTTGCTAGCTCAAGGATCCTGGGGCAGTAAGCAATAGAGGTGATTAGAATTACACACTGCCTAGGCAACGGGCCAGCTGCCTTAGATAATTAGTTGGCAGGAAGATAAAAGGCTTCCAGGAAGGGTAGCCAAGGAGAGAGACTTTGGGCACCTACACATGAGCAGCAAGGCTGCTCTGACATGTGGTAATTGCAGTGTCGGAGCAGACTCAATTAACTGAGTTTACTGGATTGTGGTAATTATTGCGCACCAGCAGCTTCCACTGCCTTGTGTATCAGGGTTCCTGCATTTCAAAATGGGGCTGGGGGTGCTTTATCTAAAGTTTGTTCAATGAGCTTTAGATAAAGTACCCCCACTGCCATTTTGAAATGCAGGGACACTGATACACTAGATGCTCTAGGTGCTTTTATTAGTGTGTCCAGCTGAGCTGTTCTGATTAAAGCGCCCCCCCCCCCCCCCCCAAGAGCATGTGCATAAATATCCTTTGTGAAGAAACCAGAGGGAGAGAGTTAGGCTCCTAGGAAGAGGAGCTACAGCAGGGGTGAGAAAAGTGGCAGATGCAGCTAGTGGGTGAACTCCATTTCCTAGCTGCCCTGTCCACATGGCTCCTGGCCCTCTCCATGGAGGACCCAGGAACAGGGGGGCCATGACAGTGTGGGGCCATTGAACTGCCATAAGTGTGGATCACGGCTCTGCCCCACCCCTGGCCCCACACCCCCAGGGTCTCCATGCAGACCATGGGGGAGCAGCACAGGCAGAGCGTGTGGCTGGGTGAGGAGCTGCTCCAGTGCTGGGGAGACCCAGGATCTTGAGGCAGTGACAGTGCAGGGCTGGAGCCAGGGCTGAGCCGTGATCTGCTCCCCGCATGCCCTTGCCCGCAGAACCTGTGCTCATTGCAGGAGCCACAGGCAGCAGATTGTGGCTCTTCCCCAGTCTCACCCCCATGCTGTCACCACTGCAAGATCCCAGGTCTTCCCAGTCTCACCTGCCTATCTTGCTCCTGGCCATGGCCCCATCCCAGTTGCTCAACTGTGTGCCCTGCCTGCATGGGTCCCACCCCCTGTGGTGGGTGCAGGATGGATGGGCCGGGGTGCTGGGACAGCAGGACTGGGTCTGGCAGTGGCAGCCAGAAGGAGCAGCTACTGAAGGGGCTGCTGGCAAATGGAGTCCACCACAGGGCAGATCTGGCCCATGGGCTGGGCTTTGCCCACACCTGAGCTAGGGACAGGCAGACAGCTGAGAGGCCAGAGCTGAGAATGGAGAGCTGGGTCAGTTCATGGTCAAGCCCAGTACTTATGTCCTGAGAGTTGGCTGGAGGCTGTGAAAAGGATAGTAAGATATGGAGAGAGCCTGAGTGTGCCAAGGGTTAGGTGTTTATGTTGACTGTGTCCTGCCAGGAGGGAGTTTCCCCAGGAGGAATAAAGACAGTGTAAAGGCTGTAAACAAGTAGTGAAAGACTGGGTGTGGAGCTAATTAACCCCAAAGGGTGCTACAGGATACAAATCCTTGGTAAAATAGGATTAAAGTTTAGGTGGATCTTGATGAAGGATTACAGACAGTGAATGATGTTCACCAAAGACAAATATACGATCCACACACAACTGGGATAGCTGGGTTTGCAGCTGCATCACCAACAAGGATCTGGGGTTATATTTGGATGGCCCACTCAGCATGAATGTATTGAGTCAGTAATGTGATGCTTTCACAAAAAGGCAAATGCAATTTCAGATTGCATTAACAGAAGTATTGCGTGTAATAACCTGAGAGATGATAATACCCCTCTGGCAGTGGTTAGACCTTAGCTAGAGTATAATGTCTAGTTCTGGACAGCATTTAAAAAAAAAAGATGTAAAGAATCTGGAGAGGATCCAGAGGCGAAGAACAAAGCTGATCAAGGAGTTGGAATGTAAGCTGTATGGGTAGGGACCTACCAAACTCACAGGCACTGGTGGCCAGTTACATCCTTCTAGGAGACAGTTTTTTGCCAGCTCTTTGCCAGCTTTTTTAACATAGCCAGTTCCCCACGCTTTTTCAGGGGGAACTGGCTATTTCATGGGAGACTGCCAATTATATGATTTCTGTGAAAGCTGTGAAATTGTGTATTTGGTAGCTCCCTATGTATGGGGAAGGATTGGAAGGACTAGGTGCATCTGGTTTGGTTGATAGGAGTTTGGAAATATTTGAAAGGCTATTTATAAGGGGGCTGCTGAGGGTAGGACATAAAGCATTGAGTTTAAACTGCAACCTAGCAGATTTACATTGATGTAAGAAAAACTTCCTAATTGTAATAACCATAGGAAAACAGAACAAGCTGCCTAGGGAAGCTGTGGAAGATCCTTTCTTGGAGGTTTACCTTATGAAGGATGGTTTAAGAATGATACATCTGGAAGCTTTGCAGGGGGTTGGTCTAGATAAGGGGTGTCAAGCATATGGTCCATGGGCTGAATTCAGCCCATGGAGCTGTATGGTCCAAACTGTGAGTCGCTAGACCGACCCATGTGCCAGCCCCAGCCCCATGCACTGCATGCGGCACATGGGCTGGACCCAACGCTGGAGGTCAGTCCAGGCTACCACATGCAGCCCAAGCCCAGGAACCCCTGTGCTGAGTGCACAATGAGCACTGTCCCCTGGGACTGGTGTGTGCTGCGTGCAGTGCACAAGGCTAGAATATACACACTGCCCACAGACGCTGGCACTGCAGATGCTCCACAGGAGGTCAGTCCAGGTCCAGCCTGCAGACCAGCTCAGCAATGCTCATCTGGCCCGTGGGTGCAGATGAGTTTGGTACCTCAGGTCTAAATGATCTCTGATGTCCTTTCTAACCCCATGATTGTCTTTGGAGTTTTTTCTTTAACTCTCCAGGTTTGGGAATCATGTGATTACATAAGAGCCTCAAGTTCTATTTACAACAACAACAAAAAAATCTCACAATGTCTTGAAGAGTCTGAAAATGTAAAGTCTAGTGCTCAAGCAAAAGTGGGCAAATAAATGCCCCTTGAATTTACTATCCAAAAAGCTCGTGATTTTCAGTCTCATGATTTTGGGGACTTGGAAGAAGGGTTTTGGTAGGACTGGGACTTTATCCATCTGCCGACCTCAAATGACTTGTTGTGTCCCAGCCTGCGCCACCTATGCCTACCTGCCCTTTTATTGCACAGGTTGTGTCCAGTTCACCCCTTCCCCAGTTATCTTTTTATGCCACCCTCATGTATCCATCTACTTGTTCTTCCAGATCTCAGCCTGCACCATCCAACATACCTGCCCAGCCACATCCCACCTTGTGGTACTGTAGCAGAAAGCCCCCTTTTCCTCTAATGTAGCAGAAAGCCCCCTTTTCCTCTTGCCTGCATTTGCTCTCCCCTCTTTGGATATGTTTCTCTTTTTCTACCTTTTTCTTCCTTCCTCTCTCTTTCACTTTAAGATAAGGAATTGTATTTTAAAATTTGTGTGTGTGCATTTTGTATCTCCCCCTGTAGTTTGGTATTTTTATCTATTTGTGTGCCGTGGCATTTGTAACTTATATTTTATACTCCTCACCTTTCAACTTTCAACTGAATATCTTATACATTGTAACAATGTTAACAAGGGCAGGAATCAAACTGTCATTCTCTGTATCAGGCTGGCCTCTGAAAGAGCGAGTGAATCAGTGATTGAATGTGTAACATAGTAGCAGGCAGCAGTTATCCCCTGGAAGCTGCAGATCGACCACTCCCAGAGCCCTATTCTAAATTCATCAACAATTCTCCCAAACCTGCACGTACATGCGGACAACCCCTGGGGCTGACAGATGCTTTCCAGTAGCCACCGAGGTGGGGGGGGGAAGTCCCATGAGGGTCAATGACCCCTGGATTGGGCAAACCAGAAAACTGGGGAGTCACCAAAGTCTGCCAGGGACAGATAAAAGGCAGTGAAAAGTGACCCTCAGTGGTGCCCTCTTGATCTCCAACTCGACCAGACCTGTCCAGCCAGAAGGACCAGCCGGCGACCCCCTTCTGGAAGATAACACCACACTGAAAGAAGCCTCAACGACAGACTCCAGCGCTTGTAGGATAGGTATACCTGACTCTGTAGCCTGCTACTGTGTGTGTGTGTGTGTGTGTGCATGTGTGCATGTGTGTGTGTGGACCAGCCCCAAGGTTTATGATTACAGTGTTTCAATCCGCCTAATAAACTAGAATTTTAAGGATCCCGAGTTGGACGTTTGTAGCCAACAGTACCACTACCCCGTGCACTTCACTTGTGTTCCAGCCGTGTCATAATCACTACCTACTGGGTACACCTACATGAGATGCTACATCGTATAGCAATGAGCTATGGCAGTATAGCTTGTTGCTATGGCAACATAGCATCAGTGGGCATGAACCATGATACTGCCGCTACTGCGCAGTAGCTCGTTGCTACTGTGCAATAGGGTCAGAAACAATCTGTGCAGCACTGGGACTACTCAGTACCAGTAGTTACTTGCTTTAGTAAGTACTAAATGTCTGTGCAGTAATAACTGCACAGTTGAGTGCATGTGTAGACATGCCCTGCGTTTCTTACTTTGTGCCACTGGGCCATCAAGTGAGATGGCAGTCCATTGGTGGCACACCTAAGTAGTAGAAGTCAGGGTAGATTTGTGCCTAAGTGAATGCAGCAGACCCATGATTTAATTCATCCATCGTTTAGTTTTAAAAGCAATAACATTATGAATTGTCAGGGATAACTCCTTTAATCCACTCACACCATTCCTTGTTGCTTTGCTATTACTTAGCAAACTGCTGAGCAGCTGAAGTGCTGTCCCAGCAGCACAGCTTCCAAAGCATTGGGTGAAATCTGGACATAGTTTTGGTGTTGACTGATATTTCATAGATTTCATAGACGCTAGGGCTGGAAGGGACCTCGGAAGATCATCGAGTCCAACCCCATGCTGAAAGGGCAGGAAGTCAGCAGGGGTCATAGGATCCCAGCAAGACAGACATCCAAATGTCTCTTGAAGGCGTTCAAAGTAGGTGCTTGAACTACCTCCAGCGGCAGTCTATTCCAACCCTTGGGGGCTCAGACAGTAAAGAAGTTCTTCCTTATGCCCAGCCTGAAACGGACATATGTAGGTTGCAAAATAATACTTGGTCAGGTTTCATGAAGCAAAAGCCACAGAAGTTTTAAGTGAACTAGTTGGTTCCAACTGGAATTAGTCTGATTATTGCCCAGCACACTTCAAGGCAAAAACTAGATTGGTTGGGTGTCTTCAGTATTTATTGCTAGAAATTAATGTGTTTAGATTTCCTATAAATTTGGAGCTAAGGCTAAATTTAAAAGGAATGTTTTAGGGATAGTTAACATTGTTATATGTTCTTTTTAACATAAAACTCACTATAGGTTCAACTTAAATTTACTCTTAGTGCAGCTTTTATCTGGGAATATTGATTATGCTCTCTGTAATAATTTGACAGGCAAATTATATTTACAGTGATGTCTTCAGGAACTAGAATGCCTCTAGGACTTTCTTATCATGCTTTTTTTTCCTAGGATGAAGCTCCCAGATGTGCTATGAGGTGTTTGCAGTGTGAGAATTTCAGCGTGTTTGTGCTTTTCTTAAAGTTGAGCAATGCTAGTAGCATCTCAGTTTTTTCTCCCCCTTAAGACTGATTACTTTTGCTTACCTAGTTGACCTGCAAAGCCCATCATTTTTAAGCACGTTTTTATCAAACATAGATTCCTTTTGAAGATTTCTTGCAAATATTAAAGCCTGTTTAATGCAGACCTAATCATACTATGCTACTGTATGGTTTGGGGGAAGTCCCAAAAGGCTCATTAGGCTGTTACCTTGCACACTAGAGATAATCACAGTTATAGTCTCATGTTTACTCTCATCTCTTTCGTGGAAGCCTCTATTTGTATATTTTTTTAACCATACAGGCAATCCTCACCATTCGCAGGGGATATGTTCCTGTGATTCCCGTAAATGGTAAAATCCGTGAATAGGGCACTGCATTCATGAATGCAGTCTGCTTTCATGGACGTAGTGCCCCTGGTGGCTGGGGGTGGGGCAGGGCAGGGGCATGGCTCCAGTGGCGGGAGCCTGGTGGCGGCAGCAGGAGTCTGGTGGCAGCAAGCACAGAACTCCCAAGGAGCTCCAGTAAGTGTTTAAAGTATATTTAAAATGCGGGTTCAGCATTTGTGAATATGTGAAACTGCAACGAATACTGAGGGTTTCCTGTATATCTTAATAGAGACACAATTTTTGCCATATTTTATGGGCTTTCTTTTTCATTACATCTGTTCAAAAACTTAGAAAGTTCCTTCCTGCATGCCAGATCAAAAATGCTTATAATGTAAGACCCTTCACAAGTAATTAAGGAAGCACTGAAAATAAGGATACTGAAGAGAAGCCATGTGGTTTTTCTGCTCCTATAGCTGAAGGTTAATTTGCTATCCCCACATTTCCCATCAGCTATTCAGTGGTTCTGCCCATTTTTTCTGGACAGTAACACCAGAAAACTCAGTCTTTTACTTCAGCTTCTGCTACATATAACTATTCCTTCAAGGGTCTTTCCTGTTTCCCAGAGATCTTTAGTTTTTGACTTCCTTTTACTAACAGGAGTAGCTGCACCTCCTTACAGGGAGGCAACACAGGGGCTGTCAGCCATTCCCACCTCCTCCCCATTTCAGAAATGAAGCTGTAATGTCAAACATTTTTGTTATAATTTACTACAAAAAACAACACAAAAGAGGAAATTACAAAATTCAATTAAATTTTATTAAAATAATAAATGATATGTCATAAAAATAACATAGCTAAGTGACAAACTAAACATTAAACACAAAATTAATAACAAATAAAAACTTTGATTACCGAGATTCCAAGACTCAGAAGACAACTCTGCATGCCTTTGCTGCCACAACTCTGATATTGTTTGTGATGGGTCTATATTTTGAGCCACAGCATTTTCAATAGATACAATGGCCAGCAAAGATAGTTTGCTGTTTCCCATGGTTGAATGATCACAAATATGTTTTTATGAGCTTCAACTTTGAGAAACTCATTTGCCACTCGCCACTGATATGGGCTTGGTTAATAGGATCTTGAGTGCTCCATGTGCTTGAGAAGTTGTCATGAGAAGTTCATTGTCATAAATAAATTGTAGAACTTCTTAAGGAGCACTACAACTTATTTGAAGTAGACTTTCTTTCTTTAGTCTAATTTTTTTTATTTCTTTAGATAGCCAAGTTTTTTGGCGAGGTTGACGGTGTTAATGTCAGAGCTCTTTCCATATGTCAACGCACAGTATACATCCTACAATGGTTCTTCATTTTTTTTTTTGTGAGGGAGTCATGTAATCTTACATAGAAAGACCCAAAGGTTCACATGTTGCAAGTTTGAACCTGACTTCTGGATTGTTAATTGTTTTATTTTTACATGCATAGCTAAATTGATGTTTTTTACGGTGAGCGCAAGGGGTTGCTTTAAACACTAGATCAACATCAAGATTTTCAGCTATTTCCTTGGTTGTTGTCAGAACTCCTTTGTACATGACTTCCCTGTAGTTTACAATATAGTCATGACAGGCATTTATCAAGTTTGTGGTTGGCAAAAAGTAAAACAAGTGTCCTGGCACTTACTTGCAAATGTTTGCACACTGTTCCTACAGCATCTTGGCATATGCTTGCATACACTGGCATGCCCTTGCAAATGCTCAGCTGCCTCCCTCCCCATGGGTGGTGCAGCTCTGGTATGTATTACTATTCAGGAAGCTAAGGGAGTTAATGGCTCGTTAATGACCAACTGTTCTTTACTTCAGGTGTATTAACAATCATCTTCCTTAGGTGCCAAAGCTGCACCCACCCTCACTTGCAGAGCTGCACTGAGCCCTGGACAGTCGCCCACACTGCGCACCTCTAAGACTGGCTCTGCCTGAAATAGTTGCATTTGATTTTGCTTTCATCTTCAACTAAATAATATAGTGCTAGCCCCCTAACATATTAGTCAAGCATCCAGTTTCTTTCTAGCTGGAGAAAAATGTGTGTTGTGTTATATGTGGTGATGTACCACACCACCTGCACCCCTTTTTCAAAAGTCTAGATTTGCCCATAGGGTGAATACTGTGATACTGACTATTCTCAGGTAATCATGAGTGAAGTGTTAGAAGAATAAGTGCTGAAACCATCTTTGCAAATCGTCCTGAGGAGTGTCCTGAATTCCCCTCCACATTATGCTCATTCACTTTGCCGTGTTATTATTACTATGCTTTCAATAACAAATGAAAGTGGTTCCAGTGTAAGGATTAGATGTGGTACAACCACGCCACAGTCTGAGCTGTGCCTGTAACCATGGAAACAGCATGATCAAATATACAAGACCTCATTTTCATCTGAGCTTCTGGAACTGCTTATATAGGGCAGCAGGACCCAGTATTTTTTGGGGGGGGGGGGGAAGGTGGGAAATTGATTCATGTTCTTTTGTTTTCTTTATGCTACAGAGAAGGCTTGAAATGTGTTTTGGAAACAATGTTTCTTCTACCCTAGTCAAGTTTCAGGAACAGATTAATACAATAAACTCAAGAGAGAGCGATAACAGGCAAATGACTATTGTAAGACTGCCTGGAGCCCCTGTTCCAAACCAATTTACACATCTATCAAGTGTCCTTAATGTTTGGGATGAAAAAAAAATCATATTTTCTCTTCAAATGGGAGTAATTGTAAGCAAAATAGCACCTTGGGCTTATTAGCAATATACTCTTCCCCCCCCCCACACAAAAAAGAGACTTAAACCTATTTTTATGCTGCTATCATACTGATCAGCCAGATATGCTTAGGTTGGCTGCTGGGCCTAGCATGCATTTCTCCAACTTGATCCAAATAGAGTTGCCTAAGAAGCCTACAGGTTTCAGCCTAGAAATGGTCTCAGGGGTGTCAAACCTAGAGTCCACAAGTCACATCTGGCCTGTGGAGCTGCCATCTGGCCTGCAGTGGCTGGAAATTCAGGAGTGGGATGAGCAGGAGTGGGGCCTGCTGCCAAATTCCAGTGTACAGAGCCCTGTTGGGGACATGTTTCAGCAGGGGGAAGCAATGGCTCCATTAATCCCCATGATTCCATGATGCCAATCTCCCCATCACTGCTGCTCACCCTGCCACTGGAGATGAGTCCAGTAAGGAGCCCTGTGGTCAGGATGCAGCCCAGGGGGCCCCAAATGAGTTTGAAACCTCTGGTGTGTCTCATTCCAAGTAACATTGCTTGGAGGCAATGCCATTCAATGCGAACAGTGCAACAGCACCCCCCTCAGTGTTGTGCTTCCTACACAGATGGCAAGTCTCTGAACTACATCCCCATTCAAAACACTGTTTCAAAATGAATGCAGCTGTGGTTTGCCCACACAGAGATCTGTAGTGCTGCTCTTTTGATTAGTCTTGGCTTAAACCAAGAGTGCTCAACAGATCCAGTCCCTCGTGCCATGTCATCTGGCCCACAGGGCTCCCGACTTTGTGGGCTGTGGTCCTACATGCTAGATTGAGTGTGCAGGGTGGTGCGGGCCCCAACCCCAGCACACAGGGTCCCCAGATCCTGGCTAGGTAGGAGTGGAATGGGGTCCCTGGAGCCTGATCCCCGTGGCCTGAGGAGGTCCCTGCAGCCTGATCCCAGCACTCGGGGGTGGTGCGGGGCCCAGTCCAGCCCATGGCTCAGCCCGGCACCATTCATTACTAATATTGCTACCCTCATAACTAGCCTCGTTATTTGTTATGGCTGCTATTATCATCACGATTCCTGTACTTGCTCTTTCACTCTATGGTTTCATTTTACTAAACACCTTTACCAGTTTTTACGATAAATGCTTCTTTCTTATCTCCCTTTCTTCATTGTCGTGGTCCGCACTTCTCCTGCGAGCAGCAGGCTCAACCGTGGGTGCGGGCCGCCGGGAGAGGGCGGCGGAGGAGCAGGGCGCAGCCGAGGCAAGGAGCCCCAGGCCGCTGGGGCAGAACATGGAGCTTCCTGGGCGGTGGAGGAAACCTGTTGTACAGGCGGCTCGTTGGTCTAGGGGTATGATTCTCGCTTAGGGTGCGAGAGGTCCCGGGTTCAAATCCCGGACGAGCCCATTTTTTTTTTTTTCCTTTCGTTTGCCTGCGCCCTCCCCAGCGCCTGCAAACCGATTTGGGGTTGAAATTGCTCTTTAGTTCCCCGAAGGGCTGACACGGGAGAGGCTGCAGGTTGCCAGGCCCTTGGGTGTACGGCGCTGCCCCCCGCGCTTTTCCCCGGCAACAAAAAGCTGCGGGCGGCTGCGAGGCACAAAAGGGAAGGCCGCCTGGCCCCCGCTGCCAGCGGGCTCGTCCGGGATTTGAACCCGGGACCTCTCGCACCCGAAGCGAGAATCATACCCCTAGACCAACGAGCCGCTCTCTACTGCTTGCGCCGCCGCGCGGCTCTTCTCTGCGTGCCCGCCTCTTTGCTTGGTCAGTACCATTTAGTTATTTGTGGGCTCCGCCCTTTCCCCCTGCCGGGCGAACCAGTGGTTCCGCCCCTGCCGGAAGAGCCTACTGCGTCACACAGCTGCCAGGAATGAAGAGCCTCCCCTGCAGCCTGATTCGCGGTGTCTTTCCCGCTCCTCACTGCCTGTGTGGGCAAGACCACTGTGCACTCATGGGGGGGGAAGAAATGCCTCCGTCTCCTCACACTTTGTTGCTCGCAGGCAGCACGCAGCTAAACCGGGCGGAGCCATTCCGAGCAGAGAGGCGGCTTTATTACCCCCCAGCTCATTTGTTGTTTATTCTATAATAGGGACAAGCTGCCGCACGTCCTCCCCCTCCTGCTGGAGTTATGGTTTGCTCCATAACCCACCGTTCTATTGAGAGTGTCCAGGGTCCGTGCAGGTGCCCGGATGTTGCTACCTTCCTGGTACCTTCCTCCCCGCGGTGTTCCCGCGGTGACTCGTGCGTGGGGCTCTGTTTGTCTGTGTGCCTGTGCTGCGCGCGAGGCTTGCGTGGGGTCTTGCAGCCAGCCCGTTGCTGCGAGGCAGCGCGCCCAGAGCTGCTCCTGGCTTGCTATGCAGCCTTGCCCGGCCAAGCCCGTGAGGGTGCACTGTTGTCACGGGGACTGTAGGAACCCAGCCTATGGATGCCAAGGGGGTGTACCTTCAGCAAAAGGGGCTTGGGGTCCATGGTCTCATCTCAAAAGCCTTATTTGTTACTTCATAGACCTGCACAGAGTCAGCTTTGACTACTTGGCTCCCAGTTCACTCTCTCAGGTCCTGCTTGGTGCTACCTGAGCCCTCCCACTTATGTCTGCTGGTGAACTAGCCTTACTCAGCTCCAAGCATGAACGCCACATGCCCCCGGAGGCTAGGGGGCACAGTGAGCTCCCGCAGGTGGCAGCGTGGCTGCGGCAAGAGGGGAGCTCCTGCAGGCAGCCACAGTACTGTTGGCAGCAGAGGGTGAGGTGAGCGGTGAACACCCAGGGGCGCCTGCTGGCAGTGTCAACAGTGCCTTCTTGCAGGGGGTGCACATGCACCAGTGTGCACCCGCTATGCATCGCCAGTAGCTCCAAGGCTGGTCAAAACACGCTGCTGCCATCAGTAGTGGCCCTTGTGCCTCACCCCAGCCTGTTTACTGGCTTGCAACCCGGTTTAAACAAAACAGAAAACCATAGAAGAGTGCCATGGAAAAACATAACTGCCTGGCATAAGTGGCACTAGAAATTATTATCTGGGGGGGCTGGGCAGTGCAGGGACTCCATCCCTCCCTTCCTCAGGGCTGTTCAGAGGCCGGCATGCACTGGTGCTGTGCACGGCAGTGGAGAAGCCCGTAGTGGGGGCGCTGGGCAGGGCACTACAGTGTCAGTGGGCCACTGCAGCTGCTGTCGCTGTCCCAGTTAGGGGAGGCTAAGCCCTGTGAGCCCTGGCCTTCCACCGCCTACACTGCCTGGTCCCTGTGTTTTCATGTTACATTCCTTTCCACATTCCTTTGTTTGTATTTTCTTTCTTGAGATTTGACAATCTAGCCAGGAAACTTGTATTTCCACACTTCTTATCTATAAAGCACCCGCATGCCAACACTGTTACATAAATAATAGCTTAGCAATAACTTAGCCTTGGCAAGAAATGCTTGGCACATCTCCACTGCTACTACAATCAACACCCCTATAACAAAACCATCAGAACTGATAGCTCTTACACATGCCTTTCCGAAAAGGTGATATGCCTGATCCAATGGACCAGCAACTACCTGGGTAAAAACTAAACAGCAGCTATGCACTAGAATGAACTCTTACTGAAAAAATATAAAGGACAGACATACACACACCCCATTACAGGCACATTTCTCACAGAACATGTTTTCCCTCTCTGACCTAACTATCCTTGTGCTCAAGGGAAATCTACCTAACACCTTTAAAAGGCAAACTTGGGAACATAAGTTGACTGGACACTAAGAATCAATGATTTAACACTGATATTGGTTGCATGGCATATTATAACCTACCCAATTCCTGAACTCTCTCCACACATAAAAGGAGATAATGACCATCCTCCCTTTTGATAGATCCTCATCTTCCATCTTTTTTTCTTCTGCTAATTGTTTGCCTGCTACCACTAGGAATTTCTCTCCCAATTCTTCCTTTTTTTTTTTAACTATGTTATGCTGGTTTTCACTCCTCAGACCTGAAAAAGAATGTCTTGCATTCTTGCATTCAAAACCATGTCTAACTCTATCCCAATGTCATATTGAATTAAATAGTTTGAATGTTTGTAAAGGTTGCCCATTAGCCAGTTTCAGGAAGAAGATAAGATTTATCTCCTTATCTAGCTCATTGTTTTGGGGACTACGTGCAAAAGGTCCTAACTTTGCTTAAAGTCTTAATTTAAATTTCATCTTTTAGAAACCTTTTACAAAGAGAGCAAATATCCTGAATTCCAAGAGATCAAACCCTAAGGCCTTTTGACCAGATTAGTAAGAAAAGGGCATTTGCAGTGATATGGAAGTTTCCCAAAGGTAATTTAAAATGCTCAACAAAGGCAAAAGAATCTGTTGAGTAAGATCCGAGCCCAAATTTGGGGGTAATGACAGATTGAGTAGGAGGAGCCCACTGACGGCAGCTCACTCAATAAAAACTGTAACTTACTGTCCCAATTTGGAGGTGACTATACTTGTAGAACAACGAAGGAAAAATCACAAGTATAGCCCGGGTCAGACTGATCACCTGAAACACCCTCTCCGTGAACACGAATCTCTTAGTTCACGCTGAAGCTGCAGAGCGCCCGAAAGGGACTGAAGGAAGGGGACTTAGTCCTATCACTGCTGAGGCCAGCCTATTGAATTGTATTGCTGAGGCCATTTCATTGAACCGTACTACTGAGGCCAACCCATTAAATCGTACTACTGAGGAATGAAACCATATTTTGGTATTTGGCTTCTCGGAATTCTAGGATTGTAAGTAGAATATGAAAAATAATAGTATTGATTCAAATTTAACTTTTAGTTGTAATTGTAGTTGTTTTTGTAACATTAATTCTTATAGTATTGTTTGGGAAGGAAGTGCATTCGGAGCATTGTTTCTGATATATGTAATTATTGTGTTCTTAATGTTTGTGGTGTTTCTTAAAGCTAAGCAGTGTTATATACGTAGCAAAGAGCTTTAAAATAAAATTGTGTTGTATGAATTAAGTGTGTAATCATTGTGAAATCGTGCAATCAGCTAACTACTCCTCCAGCCAGTGCATCAAAATGAATCAGTAAATTGTGTGGGATTTTCTCTATTCCATAACCCACTAGAGACACCCAACTATGCAGTTGGTCCAATAAAAAAAAAGATCACCCTAAAAATCCTCAAGCATCACATAATTCTTGGACCATCATACCTGCAATATTACTAACACTACTATAAACAATAACACCATTTCCTTTCTCATGGGATGGTTTTTTGTCACCCCAGGGTTTAAAGACTATGTACTTTCCTATGGAGTCTGAGACATCGTTGTGACCATAAAAAGTCTAAAAGTCTAGTCCTAGGAAACGTGCACTTTATACTGGCTAAGTTTATGAGGCAGAAGACGGGGTAGATTTGCACCTTTTAGACTCTTCTGCCTGAATTCAGGCTAAAATAGATAGCTAACTACCTCTCTAAACTTATAATCAGTGCACTGGTGTGTTTGTCTGCCTGGATATAATGTTACACCAGTGAACATTTTAGGCACAAATAAGAATAACCCTACTTATTTTGGGGAAAACTGGAAAACCAGCTTCCTGGACTTCCCACCAGCTGTTCATATGAGCTTAAGGTACTTCTACAGTTGCCTGGGAATCAAATAACTAGTTAAGACCTTTCAGTCTGACAATAACTATATCTTATTTCACCCATCTCCCAGTAATGCGGAACAGGTCAACATTCTGGATGACTTATTTCGCATACAGAAAGGAGAGAGAAAATACTAATGGCGAAGAGAAAATGGGGAGCATGCAGAGCACCTGGGGTATGACAGGGGGCAAAGAAATTGCAGAGATTTCCTATTAAGAAAGATGGGAGGGTGTCACACAGGGAAGTTGTTCTGAAGGAGAGAGCTGAATGGAGTTATGCCAGAAGCCCCTGTTATGCAATGAACTCTGTTCACTGAAGTGACAATGCATATGATGACCCTCAGTCCATGGATTAGAAATGATTATACCTACATCTCCCAGCTGCTCTTAAGTAGGAGGTATGGAGATAGTGTCTGCCCTATTCTGGAGAAGCTGGGGAGATAGCCTGCTTTAATGATGTATTTTTTCACACCTGCCTTCAAGCTCTTTGATTTAGTGTGTGTGTGGAGGTTCCTTCATGAAGTAAATTTGTTCCATCCACTACAATACTTCAAGCTGGCACTGAGCAGCTCTGTCTCCTCCCCCAGGATGATGGTCTGTTATTCTAGAGAGTGAATGCCCTGAGATCCTTTCAAGGGTGTTGAAGGGTGCTACATAGGCTAGGGACAGACATTACACATAAATCAGTTTAAGTGAAACTTGTTTAAGTGAAACTGGTTTAAACCTGTAACAGAATATAAATTCAGTACACATAAACCAGTTTGAGATAAACCTGGTTGAATGTAGTATCAGACTTAACTGATTGAGCTCAAACTGGTTTATGCAACTTCTGTCCCAGACCCTCTCTTGGTTTAAGTTAAACCAGAGTTCCCCATCATCCCACCATGCTCTCTGGGCTGTGATCTCTGCTCCAACAAAGCAGGGTTGGCTCCGCGCCTCCACTCCCTACCTGGAACAGGGAGACAAAGGAGCAGGGGCCTGGCCAGACACTGGCCCCTAGAAGGGGGCAGAGAAAAGGTTTATCCCTCCCCCCACTTGTCCCACCTGCGCAGACCTGCATGTCTCTGCTGCCTGCTCCAGTGGTGGGGACGTGGCCAGCTCAGGCAGTAGCTCAGAGAGAACTGGACAGAGAGGGGGTTGAATTCCCTGCTCCCTGTCCCACCAGCATGGACCTGAGTCAGGTCCCCCCTGTCTGTGTGCTCCCCTGAGTCTGTGTGCTCCCCCCTTGCTGCTGCAGGAGCAAAGGAGGGGCATGGCCAGACGCTGGGTGGCATGGCTCCCTGAGGCAAAGGTCTGTGTCCGTGGGACAGGGAAGGGGGAATCCAGCCCCCTCCCTGGCCAGTTCACTCTGAGCTACTGCCCGGGTTGGGCATGCCCCCCAGCAGAACTTCCCTGCAGTCAAGGGCACACTGTAGCGCCCACTGGCACATGGCTAGAGCCAGTGCAGGCTTATGCCTGCATTTTGTGAATGTTTGTTCACTTGCATATTGGTTCAGTCTAGGCAGGTTAAACTAACCTGCAAAGATTGAATCAATTCAGGCTCTGGCTTTTTGAATGTCTGTCCCTAGCCATAATGTTTGCACAGTTAGGTGTGCAAACAGGATTTACATGATAAACCCAGAGGTTTCAAATAATAATCCATAGCATTAAAAACACCCTGCCCTGTATGGTCTCACTGAATTCTTTTGCAACAGAAGAATTGCTTTATTAATTTTCTATAGTCAAAAAACAAGTGAAAACTAAGAGCTGGCATTTTCTGCCTTGAATCTGTCCAGGGGTGCCTCAGATGTATTCAGGTATGCCTTGAGTCTAAACAGTTTGAGAAACACTGCCCTAGACAGGCAGCAGGAAAAAGGTGTTTCAGTAGTGGCCTGCTGGATATAGAGAGTAACTTATGCAATATATGCTACACAATTGTGTTTGTGGAGGGATAATTTTGCTCCAAGGTAAACTTCAACTGTTAAAGCACCATGGAGTGCTTAATGGCTGCACAGTGCAGACAAGATACCTGCTTCTGCTTTGAAGTTTTCCTTTAAAGCCTTTCACATAGTAACCTCTGACCTTACGACGAAGAGCTAAGTCACAACTGTCAGGACTGGGACCTGCAACAGAGAGGCTGCATCTACATGAGACGCTGACTGCTCGGTTATTTAGTACTTGCATACTCAATGTTACTGTGCAGTACCAGCCCCACACAGCTTCTTGGTGACACTGACTGTGCAGTAGCTCATTACTACTGCACAGTAGTGTCATGTCATGATTTGTGCCACATAATGCTACTGCACAGTAGTAATGAGCTACAAATTTCAGCATCTCGCAGGCAGCAGCCAGCATCTACAAATTACAAACCTGATGGGTACATTGCATTCTGTTTTTGTGCCCTGCCCCTACCAGCCTTACATATCCTCATTTGGGCTTTTGCAGCTCCCCAGAATGAAATACACAGTTATTTTTCTTTTCTATTTCACTCTTTTATTTCCTTTGTTCTCCCATGATATTTTCAAGGTGAAGGAGAGCAAATTCCACACCCTTATTCAGCACACGCATTCTCTAAACACACGCACATATACAGTAATGCACAATTATACAGACGTCCTGATACCTCTGCTGAGAACAGAAATGTTACAGTTATAATTCAGCCTGGCTTGCAGCACAAGCCTAAGCAAACATATTCAAATATATTCAAAGGCAATGACGCATCGTGATATGGCTCAAAGAGGTTGTGGTGGTTGCAAATGCTGAGAAACCTTCTAGGCACAAGGGGTGAGACCAATCACTTCCCACTGGCTTTGAATTAACAGTATCTTAGTGCTTTCATTTGGGAAGATGGAAAGCAGGGTGTAGTAAAAAGGATCGTAAATCAATCTGTTGCCTTGTGAATTCAGTACTGGTGAAAGGTGACAGCCTTTGAGACTGTAGGTTATTACTGGCCTAACTGGAAAGCCTTGGAGCCCCAGTAATGAGCACCCTTGTTCAACACTTGTTCTGCGCCACATTGTGGTCAGTGCTATAGAGACATAGAATAGATTGATGACCGTTCCCCAGGGATCTTATACAGGTGTCTGTTTACAAAACAGGTGCAGCACAAGCAGCAGCCAAGCAAACTTTCTTCAGTATTTCCCTTGCCAGTATGTCCCGAGTCCTGATCTGAACTGTCCCCTTCAAAGAGGAGAGGGGGCTCAGTCTCTATGGCCCTTTTGGACTTTGGCCTCTCTTACCCTTTTTTTGGTAGTATCATCAAACAGTGTGTTGTAGCTATACTGTAGTTATGTGAACACCTGCGTACTGGGTATGGAACCGAGACATGCTTCCCCTCCACAACTCATTTCATGAAGGCCAATAGATAGTAAATGCAACTGAAAGATAAATGGTTCCACAGCTCACCCACTATTCATCTTCTGAGTCAGCTAGGCCTCAGAAGTATTTAGCAGAGGCCTAAATGCTTTCTTTGAGAACCTATATGGTTCTCATCATCACATTATCTAAATAGTTCTACTGCCAAATCCTTTTAAACTCTTCCACTAAGAGTTCTTAAGAAACAATCTTATATATAATTTTTAAAGGGATGAAAATTCACCAAGTTCACATCCAGCTTGGGCCATATTAAGTGAAATTCAACCATTCAAAAGGGCTTTATTGGCTTATATGAAATATGCAGGTTGTTTCAGTTCAGCTCTCACAAACCATTGTCCATGTCATAAAAAATCAGTACTAACTAGCCACATATGGGAAGTCTCAGAATGGAAGTCTTAGGTGGAATAAGCCATGAAGATAGATCCATACTGGTCCTACTAAGTCAGGATCGAAGCACATTGATGGGACGTGTGGAAAGCTTTTGTTGCTATTTTCTATTACAGGACTTCTGTTCTCTGGATCAAGTATTTTAGCTGCTACTTTTCACCAACACTAAAAAACACCAAAGAATTAAATCACATTTGTTAAGAGTAGCTGTTGGATGTTAGTTATAAGATGTTTCAAGTGCAGATTGGCCACCCAAATGCCAGTCCAAGTGAAAATTCATCAAAGAGCCTTTATAAACAATTTCAGAAGGCTCTTCTCCATATTTAGGGTTCACATTGTCTGCCATATAACATATTTATATATTTTCCCTGTTTTTAAAACATTATTTACTTATGTTTGAAAACTGAAAAATATTTCAAAAGAAGCTATTTAATAGGCACAACTTCTCTATGTCTGAAACTGATAAACTGCATCTAAGACTGAAACAGAGGAGAATAAAACAAAATTTGGAGCTCAGAAGTAATGGAAAATAACAGGCCCAGACACAGTGATGTTTGCTGGGTCCAAGATAAGTATGTATTAGGTCTCCAGTCCGGACATTATTTTAAAGTGATTGAATGTACCCAAGAAGAGCCAGCTGGTGAACCCTGCCATGATAAAAAGCTATCTTCGTTCCAGCCTTTCCTTCTCCCGTAGAGCATTATGGCATAAGAGCAGTAAACCAGTGTTGGGTCACAGGTCTCTGGGCTGCTTCTAGATCCTTGATGTTACTAATATTTTACTGTTCTGGCAGGAAAGGGTCCTTCAGTAGGTACACCTTAATTGGACTTTTTGGCTCCTCTTCAGATGTCTCCTGTGTCCTGATTTTTTCTTCCTTTAAGGAAAAGGAGAATGATAAAACACATCAAGGAAAGTGATATAAGCATATGTTACAATTAATTAAGCGCTCTAGGAAAGTCTAGAAGCTGGGTGCCCTCTGAGCCATCCTTTATTCTTGGGCTTCTTTTATGGTTCTCATGCTATAAGTAAGCCCAAGCACTCAGCCCAATTTCCCTAGCTCTCATAGTCTAATCTGAGTCAGTATTTGAATTGGAGAGTGGTAACCAATGCCTTCCCATTATACTTTCCTATTCAGCTCCATTCTGGTTCTCTTCAAGACCCAGATTAGACCCCACAAAGTGAGATGGATCATTAAAAACTAGGACAGGTGGAAACCCAGATGGGGACAGAGAGGGGATCTCATGTTGCTGGGTTTTCTTTTCAGCAAGATAACTATGTAATAACTAGTATGCAGGGGGCATTGCTATATTCTAGGGGAAGGCACATGTAATTATGTTTGCCTTTCAGTGGCTAAAGGCCAAGTAAGAGGCTTCATAACACAAGCCCTAGTGTCTAGTGGAAGTTCTCTACTTCAAGTGGTAGATGCCTGTTTTTGATCATAGAATCATAGAAAACTAGGGCTGGAAGGGACCTCAGGAGGTCAGCTAGTCCAACCCCTTGCTTAAAGCAGGACCATCCCCAATTAGATCATCCCAGCCAAGGCTTTGTAGAGCCAGGCCTTAAAAACCTCTAAGGAGGTGCCTGGTTCAGTAAATAACCATGGATTGGGAATGCTGATGGCTGATAGTGTCTCCTGGAAATGTCCCTTTTAATAAGCAAATGTAAATCTAAATGTACAGTGTGGTTTCTGTAGAAGGGGTGGGGGGGATTTCCATCACACAATGCTTTAAAAATGCCGTGGAGCTAAGCAGAGTGTCATGGGTCAGTATGTCTCCCTCTTTCTTCACATAACTAGAACAAATGACCCCAGTACTCTTTCCTGCCATGGCAGAGGGTCGGACTTGATGATCTGTCAAGGTCCCTTCTGACCCTGCAAACTATGAAACTATGAATATTTCCTCCACGTGCTGACCACGCCATCTCTGTCATTGCCATGTCTCATGCTTTGATTATCTTCATTAGGTGTTCCTATATGGAAACTGATTCATGCTGGGATTGGCCATAGTTAATATCTATGAAGCACCAGTGGGAAACAGATATAATGACACTGCCATTTTGTATAACTCCTGGGGGTCACAATGGACAATAAGCTAAATATGAGCCATCAGTGTGCCTTGTTGGTAAGGGCTAATGGCATACTGGGCTGCGTTGGTAGGAACATTGCCAGCAGATTGAGGGAAATAATTCTTTCCCTCTATTCAACACTGATGAGGCCACATCTGGAGAACTGTGTCCAGTTTTGGCCCCCCCACTACAGAAAAGAGGTAGACAAATGGAGAGAATCCAGCAAAGGGCAATGAAAATGGTTCAGGGCTGAAGCACATAACATAGGAGGACAGGCTGAGGGAACTGGGCTTATTTAGTCTGGAGAAAAGAAGATTGAGTGGGGATTTAATAGCAGCCTTCAACTACCTGAAAGGGGTTCAAAAGAGGATGGAGCTAGACTGTTCTCACTGGTGGCAGATTAGATGACAGAACAACAAGCAATCTTCTCAAGTGGCTGAAGGGAAGTTGGGGTTAGATATGAGGAAAAACTCTCTCACAAGGAAGGTAGTAAAGCACTGGAATAGGTTACCTAGAGAGATTGTGGGATCTCCATCCTTGAAGGTTTTTAAGACCTGGCTAGACAAAGCCTTGGCTGGGATGATCTAGTTGGGGCTGGTCCTGCTTTGAGCATAGGGCTGAACTAGATGACCTCCTGAGGTCCCTTCCAGCCCTAATTTTCTATGATTCTATGACCAACCACTGTGGTGAACCACCTCACCTGCATCGTATTTATTCAGTGCCCAGTTCTTGTGTTGGTGTCACACTCGGCTTCTCACTGGCGGTGTCTGTGCTTGCTGCCAGCTGCAGTGTCCCAGGCTCTGAGTCCTTTTCCTGGATATCTGATTTTTCCTGTGTATCATTGCTCTCAACTTCCTTCTTCTCCACCTCTTCCTTTTCTTTGTCCCTCTTATCAGGTTCACAGACACTGTCATCCTCCTTTTCCCCCACAGTGCTCTTGCACACCTTCTCTTCCTTGTCTTCCACAGCCACCTGGCACAAGGTCTCAGCATTACTCTTATCTGATTTCCCTTCCTCCTCTCCTGTGCTGCTCTTGTGATGGGTCACCATTTCCTCTTCTGTGCTGCTCTTGCAAGGGGCTGTTTCCCCTGCTTGCTTTTCTCTCTCATCTTTACTTTCTGTCCTGAAGGATCTTCTCCTTGATGGAGACTTTTCATCAGATCCAATCTGTTTCTGCATTGCTTTGCTCTCTGTTTCTGGCTCATCTGTTTTACCCTTGGGTGCAAACACCTCATCACCATTCTCTTCTTTTGCACCATTTTCTTGAGATGAAACAGTTGCCCCTAACTCTTCACCATCTCCATAGTCTGATAGAGACTTTCGGAATCTCCTGGAGGGAGGTCTGCGCTTTATTGATCCTCTTGTCCGCACCTGATTACAGGAAATGCAGAGACTAAATTATCTAAGCTGTGTCAGTGAGTGCAGTGCTGGTTACCCAGACACCAGTTCTTCTAGTCACCGCCCTTTTGCTTTTCCAAAGAAGCAGCAATCATCATCCTAATTCACACTGTATTACCTAATTTACATGAGTGAACCTGGACACACTAAAATTTGGACCTGAGGACTGTAGATTTATTATGCAGGTGCTCACTTGCAGGAAATTGATTTAGAAGCCTCAGCAATTTTATTTTTGTCAGTTGAATGGTAGGAGAGGATAGAGAAATTTCTTTTCTTTGTAGCCTTATAATCCACAGAGAATCTGAAGCTACAGACTCACTCCAAGTCCCAATCTGTAGGACCCTCTCGTATTCTGCTATGGCTTGGATAACCCAACTTTTCTCAAATGACAGCAGGATTTTCAGCTAGCCAGAAATCTAAGGACTGTACTAAAATGGAATAAGCTTGATCAGGTACCAGATGCCATTTCAATAGAGTTGTAGCTTGCAGGGACAAGAGATGCCAGGATGCAATATAGCCTATCCTGCTCAGATAGAGGTTAAGCTAGCAGTTCTCAACCTTTTTAGACTCAACGTACCCCTTGTTAGAGTCAAGGCACTCCTTATTAGAGTTAAAGCACCACTTGGAAAATGCCACCTGTCAGTTTTCACTCATTTTTTGTTGACAATAAAATAATATAGCAATTATGCTGTTGAAAAGATCTCAAAAAGACCACATAGGTCAAAATGTTTTTAACACTATGGATTCTTATTTAAATCTCTGGGTTTATCTTTTGAATCCTGTAGACATTTGCACAACTAAGAGTGCTAAAATTGGGCAGCAACCTGTGGTACCCTTAAAAGGGTCCTGTGACATCCCAGGGTGCCGCATCATCTTGGTTGAGAATCACTGGGTTCATAATGAGATCTTGAGTATCCATGGGCCAAACTTCTGTACAAACCAGGTACAAAATACAATGCAGAATATCTTGCTGTATTTGGCTTGCAGTGCCATACAGCCACCCTAAAAATGTACTAACTCATTGCACGATTTGGCTTTTGTCCTTTAATTTGATATAATGTTGTGTGAAAATTTAAGATCAGTCCAATTCATTCTCACTTGAAGTGGGTGAATCATGCTGCCTCACCACCTGAAGACGATTAGAATCTGTTGTCCATCAAATTCTATTTAAGGGTAATTTTCAATGTATGTATTAGTTATTCCTATACTGAAGCTGATTTACATGGGGATTGCCTGAAGTTAATAAATATTTAGGAAGCACCAATGGGAAAGACTTCAAGTAGTCTTGAAACATTGTTAATGGTCCAGGGAACAAGAAACAAAATTCACAGCTTTACTGTACTTAACACAGACAATCATTTTATGGCTCATTACAATTTACCTGCTTTCTCTGTTAACCTCTGTGTACTCCACAGCTTCAGCCCTCTCCCCTTCTATGTCAGTAGCTCTTTGTTCTGTTGCTACTTCTGATATCTGTTTTTTGCTCCACAGACCCTTTTCCCTTTCTTTTAACTATTTCCTTTTACATAATGGTGTTAAACAAAAGTCATTGTTTTAACCGGTATTTAGTTTAGGCTGTATCTGCTTCTTTCACAGACTTGAGGAAGAGCATCTTGTACCCAAAGGCTTGCCTAACATTATTCCCAATTATTTTGTTGGTCTAATAAAAGAAATTTAAATGTAGGCAGGCAAGAAAGCCCCCTGAACTACAGTCAGAGGCTCATTAAAGATAGGCCAAATGAGTACCTGGAAAAAGGTTTTTAGCAAGCTTTTGGGTACAGTCACCCTTCTTCAGGCATCGGGAGTCGCTGCTGGTCCAGCAGAGTCTGGTGAACAGCAGAGACTTCCAATTCTTGAAGAAGGGTGACTGCACCCAAAAGCTTGCTAAGAACTTTTCCCCAACTACTCAGTTGGTCTAATAAGATATCATATCTACTCAAAGAACCTGGCCTGCCTATGTCCTTAGACCAACACAGCTACAACCAAAAACCCAGCATTAAAGGTAGAAGCACTGAACTCCTCTTTTGGCTATAAAAACATTCTTTCAAGACAGGACTAGACTGTTCCAGTTCCATTCCCAGGAATCAAATGGCCTTAGCCTCCTGGACTTGAGAAAGCCAGCAGACACTTTACCTTGTTATAGGTTTGCAAGTGAGTGCCCTCTGGTGGTTGATCAAAGCTGACTGGTGCTTCATCTGACTCACTGGAACGGGACTGAATACCTGGGCTGCTGGGAGTTGAAGGGGGAGTGCTAAATGGAGATGGCATGACTTTCAGACCTGGACTCTTTGGAGATGCACCTGGCAGCAGTGCAGCTGGAGCAAATGCCAGATTGGCCTGCAAAGAAAAGAAGTTCTTATAATAAACTTCCTTCTTCAAGTATTGTATTCTACCACCCAAATTCCCCCTGGCAGAAATGGACTGATCTGAACAGACACAAGTAGGATCATTCAGTAGCCACCTGGGGGAGCCCTTGCTCTTAACAGGGATAGTGCTAAACTTCTCAAGAAGGCAAACATTTTAGCTGTTGGCTTTCTGTTTCTCCTGGTGATACTGTCAACAAACAATTCCATGTGGGGAAGTTATGACTTGGACACTTGTCCTGCAGAAACAGCTTGATCTCTGGATTACTCTTGTGCCATCCTGAGGCTAAGGGATTTTCCAATGTCCTGGCCAAGCAAACGTGTCTACAGAGGTTTGCCATTAGGAGAGGCTGTGAACAGATCAGTTAACTTATTATAGCTAGGAGCTTTAAACCAGTTTCTCTATCCTTGCCCATGCCGCACCTAAAGGTTCCAGCTGTGGGCACTCTTGAGCCCTCTGAATGAGCACTATGTTTAACAAGAGAATACCACAGAAGTAACTTAGTTTGCAACTGTGATACAGCTCCCACTTCTGGAGTCATTCCTGTAAACTGCTATTAATAAAAGTTTGCATGCTTCGGTGTCCTTGGCAACACTAATAGGACACTGCTATGAGCAGATTTGTATTAGCAGAGGTCTTAGGCAGCATTACATAGGCACTGCTAGGAGGATCACACTCTAGGAGTGACAGCTGGCATTAACAGGCCAAAAGCACTCAGCTTATTAGTTGTCCCAACCAGCATACACACAGGTGCTATGGATAGATACAAGGAGGTAACAAATGCTGGGTAAATTTGTGAGTTATTTTGGGTATAAAAAAAAAAAGGAAAATGACAAGATTTTAAGGAGTCCTACAGTCATAACCCTGTGAAGTGCTATTCAGTTTAATTACAGCAGTGAGGTTGACAGCATCCCTCACCTACCTGCAGTTTTTCAATCAGGGGAGAGCTTTTCACCTTGACCTTGGGAAGTGGACCAGCATTTGGAGATGTCTTCTGGAAATAAATGAGAAAAGACCAAAATAAATCAGATGAAGAAAGAAAAAGCTCTGAAGCCAGGACCAAGCCAGAGAGATCTCAGGAAGTGAGAGGTGGAGGAAGGAAAGTAACAGATCTGTGATTGAAGTCTTCTCTAGGGATCCTCACAAGAAAGGCTACTCTCCACTTTCCCAGCTCCTTGTCCAACTATCTAAAGCTATAAAACAGGGGAAGGAGCATTCCAGAACAAAGAGGAGAGGACGTGTGGAGTAATATAATGCCACATGAGGAAGATTATCAAAAGCAGGTAGCAAACCCACCCGTATCCTATACATGCACACACATGCATCATTGGTGGGAACAGGGAATTCTCTCCCTTCTGACTGGAACTTATGAGGCAGGGGGTGTAATACAATTGACCAGGTAAGTTTTGAGACACTGGGATTCTATTCCTAGCACTGTGCTCTGTGTATGCGGCTTTGGACAAGATATTTAAACATTGAGGTCACTTCCCTACCTTGTAAGATGGGCATAAAATTGACATTCCTCGCAGATGGTAGCAATGGTTTCACATTCATGAAAATGTTTTATGAGCTACTTGTTTAGTGGAGCTGATGGGATATTTTTGGTTCTGGCTAAACTACACACGTGCCCGCCTTTTTAAAACACTGGGTCAAGAATGAGGAAATAATCCACAAGCAGAAACATTACTATTTATATTGCAATAACATCTAAGGCTACAACCAGGTCAGTTCTCATTGTGTTATATGCTGCGAAAACATGATACATGGCAAGGGACTTACTTAAATTGTGGCAAGGCAAAGGGTTTTTCATGGCCTGCTTGCAGCACATACAGCCAATTTTGCGGCAGCCCCACCCCTTGGCACTGACTGGCAGAGAGGCCCTGTTGTGGGGTGGAAGGACAAGGGGGCAGTCACTATCTTGACTGCTGGCTGTCCTTCATGCCACCCCCTCCCTCGGTGCTGATTGGTTGACAGGTCCCAGCTGGGGGTGGAAGGAGGGACGACCGGGCAGCTGCAATTCTGTCCTTTGTGCTGCCCCACTAGCTGGTGCCTTTCCCTCCTGGCAGCGAAGACACTGGTACTCACTGGGAAACCAGAATATTTTTGTTACATTTGCTGTTGTGTTGATTTTGTGGATTTTGCAGACAATCCTGGATTTTGCAGTTTCTGCAAAATCCACGAAAGTGCAAATTAAATAGGTCCCTCCCTATACATGGCAGTCCCTGCTCTAAAGAGCCTGAGATGTGAATATCAGGTAGAATCTTTGGAGCTGTGCTCAGAGAGAGAGCAATTTATAAGCAGAACTGGGACATGAATGTGGACAGCAGGGGTGGGAAGGCAGCAAGGAACAGCAGATTATATGCAGGGTATTTTTTGTGGATGGAAAAGGAAACTCCTTAATGACATTGGTACTTACTTGCTCATTATTTTGGCCTCCCTCCACTTTGTGGATGTGTAAGGGAAGAGAGCATGGTGGTTTCCTCCTGGTTGGTCTACTGGGTGGTACCTGAAGAGAGAAACAGCTAGGTGAGTGACAAAGGAAGGGGTGAAACTCAAGTGCTGGAGGGCAATACCATAGAAATCCGCATGGCAGTGCATGTTAGGTTGCCACAGGGAAGAGTTTGGAGAAAGAACCAGGAAGTCAGTCTTCATGCACACAGCTAGAGTGCTAGCTGCACTTCCAGCATCTCCACAAATAGCTCTCTTAATAAAATCCCATCTAGTTTTGAGAACGTGGACTCCTTTTGTTATATCACCCAATTTACGGGACATGAAACAATCTCCTGGTTCTGTGTGAACAGAGGGCCTGACAGGAAGCAATGAAGGGTGGAGATGCTTCCAGGGCTCCCACGAGCTCTAATGAGCATCCTGTTGGAAAGCTCCCATTAGAACAGCTTGTAATTTCTTTTCTTTCTTCCTCTCCTGTCTCTATGTATTACTAAGGCTTCTTCTTTCAAATGGGTCTCAGCTTCCTACTTAATTCACTCACCATCTCATTATTCTGTGTGTGATGTATTCTGGGGGCCAAAAGCTCACAGCCCCACTGACCTTTTAGAGAAAGGTACAGCATACAGACCCCCCAGGTCACAGTTGTGGTAAGTGACTCAGGAGTGAAGAGTATGTTTTCTGAACTGCAGTAACACTCCGATTAGTCTGAATCTGCTTGGGTTTTTGGAAAAAAAATCTAGTTTATGCTAAGAATAAGGAAATACTGAGCACATTATTAGCATTTAGCATTAGCACAGTCTCTCCAAAACTCCATCTTCTCATTTACACAGTCATGTCCATGGTAATTTGCATGACTAATAGAACAAAGGAGGTGATGCTCCCCCTCTATGCGGCACTGGTCAGGCCGCAGTTGGAGTACCGTGTCCAGTTTTGGGTGCCACACTTCTAGAGGGACGCGGGGAATCTCGAGAGGGTCCAGAGGAGGGGCACTCGCATGATTAGTGGCCTTCATGATAGACCCTACAGGGGGAGGTTGAGGGAGCTGAATCTCTTCAGCCTTCACAAGAAATGGCTGAGGGGAGATCTTGTGGCTGCCTATAAATTTATTAGGGGAGGTCAACGAGGAATAGGGGAAGCGCTGTTTACTAAGGCGCCCCAGGGAGTGACTAGGAATAATGCGTGTAAACTAGTTGAGAGTGGATTTAGGTTAGATATTAGGAAGAAATTTTTCACAGTAAGGGTGGCCAGGATCTGGAATGGGTTTTCAAGAGAGGTGGTGCTATCACCTAGCTTGGAGGTCTTCAAGAGGAGGCTAGATAGTCACCTGGCTGGGGTCATCTGACCTCGGTCCTCTTTCCTGCTGGGGCAGGAGGTCGGACACGATGATCCATTGTGGTCCCTTCCGACTACAATCTATGAATCTATGAATCTATGAACCTGAAGCCTGGGTGCAGTGCTCCATCTTGATTGGAATGACATATTCCCCTTTATTGGAAATGTCAGATTAAATCTTCTGTACATCACAGCAGCTCTGTGGCCCTCTGGCAAGTAACCAAGGTGGTGAAATATTTAGGGAATTTTGTCATAATTTTCACCTCCTGATGGCCAGGGATGTGGAAAGTTGGATTGTGGCATCTTCCCCTTTCAAAGAGTTGGATGCTTTTCAGAATTCTGTCTGGTGTGACAAACTTGTGCCTCGTGATTTTCAATGGAGAAGCCGAATCAACAACCCACAGTACCCTATGGCAGTGTAATCAAGCTGAAACAGTGTCATTCCATACCAATTCACTGTTGACCTGACATATACTGTAACACTGCAATGCCACGCTGTATTATTGTAGTGATACTCCATAGATCCCCATTAATGTCCTCCATGCTAAGTCTGACGGACAGAACTCAATATCAGGCTGGCCACAGACAATGGGGATGGGCAACAGTGGTTGCGTCTACACATTCATTAATGCACCATAGTTACTGCACATTAAGTGTACTTGTTTAACCAAGTACCTAATCAGTCAGTAACTCATGCTACTGTGCAGTAGTGCCGGCACATGGCTATTTAGTGAGGCTTACTGTGCAGTAACCTAATACTACTACATAGTAGGGTATTAGCACCGTTTTTGCCCAGCATGCTACTGCGTAGTGTTATTAGTTACTGCACAGTTTACATCTCATGTAGATGTGTCCAGTGAGTATTATGGCAGCCCCAGCATTGTGATATGCTAAATTGAACCTGGCAATAGAAGGAAGCAGCTTGTTATATGAGAGAGAGAAAATGCAGAGGCAATCAATTAGCAGCATGTAGTTTTGTTAAATAACACCTTTGTTTTAAAAGTATGTATATGGTTGGTAGGAGGGTGCTCTCTCCCCCTGCCATAGAAGGCCTATCAGCAGCCAGAAGTTTTTAGACTTTCCTTGCCTCCTCAGGGGCCTCCTCAGGGGCAGGTTAAAGCCACAAATAAATTGGGCAGCCTTTAGTTGTCTCACAAACCTCATTGCCTCACCGCCTGGTCTCAGTGAAGCAGGCCTGGATCACAAGTATTCAATGATCCTGCCTCAAGTTGCCTATAGGCAGGCAAGGTTCTCTAGGTAGATATGATATTTTTTATTAGACCAACTAAATAATTGGAAGAAAGTTCTTTGCAAGCTTTCAGGCACAAACACCCTTCTTCAGGAACCTCAAGTTCCCTATGTCTTTTAGAACAGGAAATAAAGCCATTTTTACTCAGTTACTTACTGACTGGAAATGATGGCATAGGGGAGCTTTAACTAGCCCCCATGTCCTTCTTTATATTGAGTCAATACAGGCCTTATTAGGACACAAGTCACACAATAAGTACCTCACAGTTAAAAGAGATACTGCTTTTCCTGCAGAGCAAGACTATACTGTCTAGCACTCCTATAGACTACTGCTTTTACTCATGTTGGTACTATTATTTTTTTCCAAGTTCAGTCATAATCTAGCTTGCATATGTCAAATTCAGTCTTTAGATTAGAATCTCTGCCCAGCTGGGTCAAATATCTGCAGCCAAACAGGAGACTATATGTGCCTAATTTATTTAAATGCAAATGAGATGTCAGTTTCTTGGTGTTAGAGGAGGATACATATCTAATGGCAATATGGAAAGCCTGGAAAGTGTTTGCTTTGCAAAATGTGAGGGGGTTTTTAATCCAACAGTGACTGCTAATTAAGTCTTCAGAACACTGGAATTGGTTAGTTAGGCCCAGATTGAAATCAAGAGGAGCAAAACTTTGTTTACCGAAGTTAGACAGCTAGTCGAGAGCAACATCTATCTGTCTTTCAAAGGGCATCTATCACTGTTTTAACAGAGTGATGGAAAGCTGGTAGTGAGAAGGATGCTAGCTTCTCAGCTACCACGTCTGTCATTGGACACCCCACTACCTGGAATTCCTTTTCCATGCCATTGATGTCAGATATTTGGCTGGGGAAATCATGTTTTCTAATTATGAAGTACCCCAAAAAAGCACAGAGTTAGGCAGTATATGTGCATCATGCATCAATGCCAGCTATTACTGAAGAACCCATAGGCATCCTATTAGGCTCTTCGGTGTCCCCAGGGCATATGGCACAAACATCCGGCTGCAAGCTAGCAATAGACTTCTCATAGTGACAGCTGGCCTAAGCATGCTAAAGTGTTGGCATGGAATATAGTGTTCCTAGTTTGTATCACACTCTCTGAAGTACCTTATGATTCTTTAGAATGAAAGGTGCCATGTGAAATCAAGACATTTTTATGCATGGATCACTCTGGTTCCTCACCTTCTGCAGGCAGGACAAGTCTCCCATATCCTGGCTTTGTTACCTAGGAGGCCATATCACTCCTTACCTCCTTTCCAGAAATGGCAGCTGCTTGCTCTTTGAACCTTCCTGCTAACTGAGCCACTGATGGGGATGCTGATTTCTCTACCTCTGCACTGGTCACTGCTGGTTGATTCTGAAAAAACAGAAACAAGATGTTACATGTCCATGTCTCAAAAGCACAGAAAGCAGGAAGGCTGGGGTGAATCTAAGTCAGTAATTACAAAGTATAAGAGTCATTTGTACATGTAATTCATTGACTGACAGCTCAGAGTCATTGCTGTCAGATGTCAAATAGATGGTCTGAGAACAAACTACCCATGAAAATGTGGCCTATTAATATGTTAACATTTCCTTAGCATTCTTAGTGGGATTTCAGCAATTCTGGGCACTGGTAATATATGAGGAAGCCTTTCTTTTCCAGCTGAAGATCTTGTTCCAGTTCTTCACTTCAGTGGGAATTTTTTTTTTATCCAAATCTCTCCCTTCACTGTCACTTTCCAGCAGTGGGTGGATAGAATTAGGGCATAAGAGACTTCTCTCCCAAAAGTTTCAGTTATGATGGAGGTAGAGGATGGGATGGGGGGGAGGGATCTAGTTCTGAATGGCCTTCCCTCCCACTGACTCTTTTGCAGGGAGATGGGACTGGATGAAAGAAGCCATTGCACCCAATATCTCAGCTCAGCTTGAGGGGTTTGTGTGAGTGAGTTACTGTTGTCCATTCTCTCCTAGTATCTCACCTTTCAAAGAGACGTCAGGCTATGAGAAGCCACACTACCCCCTTCACAAACACCCCCTGTCAGGCTGAAAATAGGGAAACTCAATCATGAGGTTTTGATCAACTTGTGCCATGGCCTAATGCCCCAGCCACTTCACCTCATGTATTGTTTTCTTTTACTGTAGATGTATCATCAGACACCAGTGAAAAACCAGGAAATCAGGAATCTATGGAACCAACATCTCCTTTCTTTAGCTCCACAATGTGGTATCAGTAAAAACAAAACCGGGCAAACAGCGAATAATTAATTAACTTCCTCATCCTGAGCCTTTTCAGCAGAATCTCATAAAATCCAGACAATAGGGAGATTTCCAGTCTACAGCCCACATCTCCGACAATATCACATTTCAGTCCACCATTCTTAATACTATACCTATACCACCTCCCCCCGCCCACTCACACTTCTATTCTATAGCTAGGAAAGTCCCACCAAAGCTGTTTCTAGAAGGACACACATTTCTGTGGCTAACAGAAGCCCTCTCCTCCCCCCCGATTTTTTCCTCTCCCTTGCCATTGTTCCATGTAGAAGGAATTGTGGGTTGTGCTAGTGGCATTGCCCCTTTGGCACAGCTGACAGCTCAGGTTTCCAGAAGGCCAAAGATGGGACTTTGGCCTTTATAATGGGGTAGGGCATAGTGAAAGAATTAGCAGTAGAAACTTAAGAGCATACAGTGGAAAGTTAGTTCCTTAGATAACTGTCTTTTGGACAGAAATTGGGTTAAACTGAAAAGCAGCCTGAGTGTTGCTTCACATTTGGATTGGGTTCTGGACTATGGCATTATGGTGCAAGACAGTTTCGGTTAAGGAGCATCCTGCCTTAAAAACACACATAGCTAGACCTTCCAGCATGTTCCCCACCTCCTCTCACTAACACCAAAATCCTCCAACAGCATCCTTTCAATCGTGATCCATTCACTCAATATGTTAGCAATATCACTGTTTGCATTTCAAAGAAGGGCCTGCTTCCTGCCTAAGAGCCCAGGTGAGCTTTCTCCTCTCAATGAACCTCCCACTAGGGACCAACTGACCTCCTTCCCATCCCTTTGTCTTTTCAAAAAGAAAAGAGTCATTGGAAAGAGGCAGACAGCCAAGGGCAAAACAGTGAGAGGACCTGCTGGAATGGCTGGCAAGATGGCTAAGATCAATGCCTCTGATAAATGATGACTCATCCGGGAGGAGCTGCAGTTGAGGTTGGTCCTGTATAGTGGAGAGGCCACATGCTGGAGAGCTGGGAGCAAAGAATGAGACATAGAAGAGAAGGAGGAGTTGCAGAGCCAGCTGGGGTGGGCTACCACTAGAAAAAGCAATCAGCCATACAATGTGGGAAATGTTCTGCCACACAGATCTCAAGCTGTTCACTACATGCAATACAGACAAGTCTCAACTAAGTTTGACACAGGCTTGGGGATTGCAGCAAAAGTGCAGGATCTGTGGTGCCCAATGTAGCCATCAGACTTTAGATCTATGAAGCAGCCACTTTTCTGAACTTCACTTTGTCTTAACAGGACCTGGCTGTCCTCACATGCACACACTTGTCGTCTTAGCAGGACAGGGTGCTTCATCCTCAGCACTCTGCCTTAACCCAGATTTCACTTGCCCAAGAGGACATGGCAGCTTTTTTTGTGGCTATTTTTCTTTGTTGTCCATAGCTCCTGAGTTTCAGCCCGAAAACTTGGCTCCCTTTCTCCAGATCTCATCAAGGCTCCAAGTACAAAGCAAAAGCTGGAATGTCCCTAAGCACTTCCCCTTTCATGGGTAAAATGCACTGTGAGTAGACTCTCTACTGTGCATGTGAGGGAGGGAGAGGTTCCTGCTCTAGTCCACAGGAAGCAGTGAACATGCCATTCTAAGATTAGAATGAGGAGCCCATGGGCTGCAAAACCACCAGCTGCCAGCTCTCCAATTACGCTGTGTGTTTCACAACAGGAAAATCCATTTTTCAGATCCTTTCTGGCCATTGCACTGCAGAATATCATTCGGCTCTTTATCCTGCAGAAGGCTTCTCTCTTGCTGCTCGTGGCATGCCAGGCTTTCCTCTTCTCTCTCTTGGGAATGTTCTTTACCTAGACACACTAAGTAAAAAGATACATGCCATCCTTTGCCCCAGTAGACGTGGAGAACTAAGGTCCCCTCTGTCTGCACTCGAGGGGCTATACAAGCAGCCTCTCTATCCCACCCGAGATGACGTACCAGGCCTCTGTCTCTTCTATTTCAAAGTGTGTACAGATGTTTGTTTCTCCATCTTGCAGGAGTTATGTCCAGGCTCACTCTCTCATTCCTACTTCACAAAGTATGCTAGATCATTCTTCTCATTTCAAATATGCTTCCTAAGCTGGGGGACATGCCTGGAGGCTGTGCAAGGATTAAGACCAATTATCAGCCTGATAAAGGTGAATGTCATTGGTATTCTCTTGTTGGGAAACTTTAGAACTACTCAGGCCAGTATTTTGTACTATTTGTAGCCAACTCTGGTTTCTCCTGGCATCTCTGAGGGAATGGTGTTAGACTTTTTCCTTCTAAAGTAGTCATGAATCTTCAACTGTGGGCTAATTAATAGGACTCAATAATATACCCTGATTAGGTAAAGATAGTGATTACTAGTCTGAGAGTTTTTTTAGTCTTGTTCAAAAAGACCATCTAAGGCTATTTTATTTGGAGTGATATCAGTTGGAAACTCTGTAGGGCTAGGGTCAGACATTCTAAAAGCCTGAGTCTGAATTGATACAATCTTTGCAGGTTAGTCTAACCTGGCTAGGCTAAATCAGTCTGTAACTGTACAGGTATCCCAGAAATGCAGGCACGCGCCTGCAGTGGCTCAGGCTCGAAGCCATGGGGGAGGCGGGTGTGCTAGAGCATGCCTCCCTACCCTTCTACAGTGCTAAGCTGAGTGGGGCATGGCCAGGCCCTGGCAGGATGCTCTGATTAGGGATGGGTTCCCCCCCCCAACAGCCCAGCTGGCAGTTGATAACACAGTGTTTATCACCCCTAACTCAGTGTTTATCACCCCATTAAGAAAACAACAGAGCTATTACCAGCTACCCATTGATTCTGCTTTTGTCCTGTCTGCCACAGCATGGACCATAGCCAGCATGTGGTCTGCTAGCTAATGCTGAGAGGTGTCTGTGTAAGGGGATGGGGGAATCCCTGCTTAGCAGGGAGTGGAGAGGGGAGGGGGGAGAAGGGGGAAGCCAGGCAGATGCCTGCAGTCTGTGCCAAGCTCCAACCAAGGAGCAGAGGGCCAGCTCTGCTCTGGAGCAGAGAGCATAGGATGCTGGGGGAGTCTGGTTTAACTTAAACCAGCAAGGGGTCTGGGGTCATAAACCAGTTTGACTCAAATCAGTTCAGTCTGATACTACATTCAACCAGGTTTATCTCAAACCAGTTTCAACCATTTTAAAACTGGTTTATGTGCACTGAACATCTGTTGTTAAAGGTTTAAACCAGTTTCTGATCACTTAAACCAGTTTGTATGTAATGTGTGTCCCTAGCCTAGGAGAGCAGTGAAGTGAGAGTTAAACTACAGCATCAGTGTTAGCAGATTGCTACCCACAAAAGATCGTGTAGTTTGTAAAAGTTTTATTTTCCATTTGCAGTTAGTGGATTCAAGAGATTATTAACACATTCCAGGATTTTTTTATTCATTTTGTTTGAAAGTAAACATAGTGGTGATTAGAGATCCCTAGACTCTAGAGAATGGAGTTCTGTTTCTAGTCACAGAACAAGTAAAGAAACACTTTAGGCTTCTCTATCTGTTCCCCACCAGTTTCCCTCCTGCGTATATTTTCCTCCTATGTATATTCTTTGTCTGTTTACTGAACATTGTTTTGGAGCAGTAGGAGCCAAACTTTCTGGCAGGCATGCCACAAGTTAGCCTTACACCCTTCTTGAGTCCCACTCTGAACCCCTTTCCCTGCTGAATCATCTCTGCTCTCTGCTCTCTGCTCCCTGCCCAATCTGCTGCTCTGCTTTCTGCTCCCTGCCTCATGCTCCCTGCCTAATCTGCTGCTGTGCTGCCTTTCCCCGCCCTGATCTGGCAAGTGCCACACACAGAGGTGGCCCACACCACCCATGGCATTTGTGTCACAGGGTGGTCATCCCTGTTTTGGAGGATCATGGATTTAACCCAAATGAGGTGAATGTGGCTGGAGATGGAAGTACTGTGATGTATTTTGAGGTTCTCAGTTCACAAGAACACCATGAAAATAAACCTAAGACCCAGAGTGGTTTGGGGGCTTGAGCTGGGCCCCCTGCACAGCCTCATTGAGCTGATGTTGGCTCTGCAATAGCACCCAAATCCCAGTAAAATCTCTGTCAGGGGGCCACAGTGTGAGACAGCTCAATAATCCTTTGACCCTGTATTCCTTCAGATGTGTTCATCTTTATGACCAAATAGATCATGCTTTTTAATGAGTATGCTTTCTGCCTATGGCAGAAAATGGATACTGCGAGAAGACCTTGTCCTTGGACCAGTTTATAGCCTGAGGAAGTGGGGCAAATTTAATTAATTTTCATCAAGAATCTAGTCTGGTTTAAGAAACACTGAAATACCAGCTACATTACATCAGTGACTTATATTTCCTCCCCTTTCTCTCCAAAATTTTGACTCTTCTGGTCTTTTCAGTTACTGAGATAATGATACTTTGCTCCTTTTGTCTGAGAATCTCAAAGCCTTTTACAGCTGTTAATTGCTTCTGGCTTACAACATGCCTAGACTCCATCACTGTTTATATTAGTACCTGTTCATCCCCCATCCCCCATCTGTATTTAAATATATTATTTTTGTGGCCAGTTTCCCATCAGCCCTTCTGGTTCTCAGATCCCACAGTACTTTCAGTGCTTCACTAGACTTCCTCTCCACCTCTTTCTTGACTGTTTTCAGAGCACTTTGTAGCACCAAAGCTCAGTGGGGCTTCCCTTATCCAAGTAGTTCTCAAGTGGCCTTCTTTCTGCTTGTAGCTCTTAAAAGTTTTTCTTACCACAAATACATCTTCATAGGTCAGAGGCTCAACACAAACATGGCAAAATAACCAGATCAACAGATTAATCAAGCAGATTAATAGCAAGTACCCAGTCCACAACCAAACTATCTTTGGTAGATCAAAGAATGGAACTACAGCAATCTTGATCTTCACAGCCCAGCAATAACCACTCTTTAGTTTCTCCCTGCAATAAAGGGGGAGTATAAAGCCAGGGCAGAGAAGGCAGATGGTTTTGCCTGTGACAACATGTGCTGTTGTACATGAGATGAGATCAGTATTTCTGCATACCACCCTTTCTAGAGGGTTGCCATATCAGGGATTCAGCTTTTTATTTTTTTGGCATGCTTGCTGCTGAAGGTGCTCCAACTTTGCATTCCTATCCCATATTTCATAAAAGTGTGACAGATGTGGCTGGGATGCTTTCCCCATCCCTTTCACCACTAGGCTCAGCTACACTTCACTGGAACAATCTGACTGTCGATCAGCAGTGGGAGCTTTGCAATTCAATCAGCAGTGGGAACTTTGCAAATGTGGGTGCAGAATTTTCACAGGAGCCAGACCTTGACCAGAGAGCTGACTCCTTCGAGAGACAGATGCAAGCACTGGCCTTTCTATAATCAGAACTACATGAAAAACTCCTCTTTCCCAGTTAGCTTTCCCTTGATCATCTCCTTGTACAGGCATACCCTATGAACTAGTCAACCTATTTTTCCTCCAGAGGGTAAGAGATGGTTTCCTTGATTTTTCAGTACTCGGGAGGTTCTTACAGCACCTATTAACAGATTGCTACCTATAAAAGTAGGTAATGGGTTCTTAATATCAAGATACACGCAGAGGTGACACTGCAGTTTCCTTTAAGGCCAACAACAAATACTTGCCAAGTGACTGAAACTCCAAGGCTAATTACAAACAGTCAAAAAGCCCAAGGCTGAATTGATTCAATCTTTGCAGGTTAGTCTAAGGTGCAGAAATTGAACCAACAAGCAAGTGAACTGGGATTCACCTTTGATTCCAGAAATGCAGCCACATGCCTGCAGTTGCTCAGGCCAGAAGCTGGGAGGTGCTAGAGCACGCCTCTCTGCTTGGCTGAAACAGACAGCTTGGGCCAAGGCTAGCCCACCCACCCTGTGAGGGGAGGCTTGTGGGAAAGGTGCAAAGCATCCTGGGATTCTGGGAGACTGTGAGTGTATGTCTACATATACTTTTATGCATGCCTAAACTTACTGCTCATTTGCCCAATGCACAGTAAGGGGATTTAGGCACACATCTATGCACATACACAGTACAGTGTATCAACACAGTGTGTGGACTGCCAGTTCACATATACAGTGGTAATGCGCCTTAGTATGTCTACATGTGCATTAAGGTGTTTTAGCTATTCATTCCTAAATTTGATACTTGCTTTTGCAGGTATCAAATTTAGGCACTAAGAGCCTAAAATCGCCATTTTTAAGGTGCGTTAAGGGTGCACATGTATAAACGCATGCCCTTAATGCCCCTTATATTGAACTAAAATGCCTTAAATCGGCATGTGTAGATGCACCCTGACTTAACTTGAAGCTGGAGGGGATCTGGGACAGAAGTTCAATAAACTGATTTTAAAGTAAAACAGTTATATCTGATACTACATCCATCCAGGTTTATCTTAAATTGGTTTCAGCTCTTTTGAAAGCAGTTTATGTGCATGGAACTTCTGTTGTGTTAAAGATTGGAGCCGGTTTCCAATATCTTATACTGGTTTATGTTTAATTTCTGTCCCTAGCCTAAGAGAAACATAGCACCTCAGAAATGGCCTCTCTTCATTGCTGAGCAAAATAGCACTTCCAAGGCAAATGACTTGCTTTTTAGTTTAATGTTTCCTACCTACCACACATACATTTTAATGTGAAGGTGTTACAGAGTCCAAGCAGCCAGACAAGACAGAAGGTCTCAGGTCTTGTCCACCTAGAAAAGTTTTATCATATATGCAGGTAAGGATGTGTACTGTACTCTGTGACCTAGAGACAAAAGACTGTTTGTGTCTCATTGCTAATCTCCCATACCAACCCTGTCCAGTTTCAGATTAATTTTTACTCAAGACGGAAAATATAATTTGGGCTGGATCCATGGGCTCAGCCTCTTGTTCCTAGGCCTGGCAGTATTGCAGAACTGGCCTGCATAGATGTAATGGAGCATATACAGCCAAATCAGCCATTTTTTTCTGTTTGGCAGCAGGAAACAGATGGGGTAAACTTTTGTTTTCAATCTCCTGTTGCAGGCACCTGTTTAGTCAGCGCGCACTGGATTTGTAAATGCAGGTCATTGTCACAGTTTCACAATTTCATAGTTGGTAGGGTCAGAAGGGACCTGAGCAGATCATCAAGTCCGACCCCCTGCCATGGGCAGGAAAGGATGCTGGAGTCAAATGACCCCGGCTAGGTGATTAAAGATCAGCAGTTTGTAATTAAAGAAGAGACACATTAAGGGTTGTACCAGAGAATGCATTTTTACTACCAAAAAGTTTGAGAGAATCTCCTTTTTATTTTACTTGATTTTTTTTTCACATCTGACTCTGAGTTAAAATCCAAGTTGTTCTGGACTGATCCCTTTAGAAGAAAAAGGTTCCTAGCCTGAAACTGAAAGTGGAAAAAGGGACTGTTTTATGTTTTCAACCAAGCCATTTGATAAATGGTGCGCATTATAGTTGGCTACAGCACTGGCATTGGAATGATATGGAGAGGAGAGCACTGCCAGAACTGGAAAAAATAAAAAGAAGAATGAAAAGTAGAAGAGGAAGGAGTAGGAGAGCACAAAACCAAGGTGAAACAAAAAAATAATCAAGAGTCAAGGGGACAGGAAAGTAGCTGAATGACAGCACAAGAAACAGGACAAAGACTGAGAATCAGCAGAGCCCATGCACAACACAAGATTGTTAATTTTCTTCGTTAGCCATGAAAGTATCAACAAAAGCAGAGCAAAGGTTACCCAGGAAGTGGGTGGGCTCAGGCTCATATTGGTCTGTACTTTACAACCCTAGAAGGAAATCCCACAATGATTATTCTGATTGGAGCTCAAGAGCATGCTGGGCTCCAGCTCTAGAAACAATACATCTAAAAGATTTAAGGTTTGAATAAGCAAACCTCTTCTAGCAACACGGACATTTCTGCATCCTGACCAAGCATCTTTCTTTCCCTCCCTACACCCTGCTCCACAAATCATTGCATTGGGCACTTTCCAGCACACTGATGCAGAAGGGATTTGTGTGTTGTATTCATCCCTTTGGTTTCTTATCTGTATTGAAGCCTCTCCTTGCTTTGGTGGTGTTAATGTAACTATTCACAGAACTGCTTTCAGAGAGATGCTTGGGCTGGGGTTGCTTTGAACTATCGTTACAGTAAGTGTCCTATTATTATTTATCAATATAATTTGGCAGGGACCAGAACCTCATTCTGCTAGCTGCATTCCCTACCTTTGAAAGAGTAGGACTGGAATAAATGTAAGCTCCTCCCCAACACTTCAGGTTGGGATAACTGTGAGAACTGCATTGTCCAACACTCTTTCCCATCCCTCCCATCATGGAAGAGGTAGAGACTAGTACAGTTCAGAGCTCTTCCATTTTCTAGCGTTTAGGGTACAACTGAAGTCTGGGTTCTACTCCAGATCAAGGTTGTTCTTTTTTTTCTTTTTTTCTTTTTTAACAAAGCTTCAGTCAGGAGCTGAAGGCATTTGATCCATGTAATGGATCAGAATTTAGCAGGACATAAAGATCTCAGACTCCAGGAATTTCCTATCCTCTTTCCTGGAGATGGGGATTCGGATGATTGGGAAGAGGAGAAATTACGTGCCTCTATGGCTTTCCCAAGTCCTCGCTGCCAGAAAGCAGGTATGAAATATAAAAGAAAACTTAGCTGAGGAAAAAAAGGATGACTTCTACTAAAGGTGCAAATATTAGAAAGGGGAAAGAAAGATTAATATATTGTAAGGCTGGAAGGGACTTTGGAAGATCATCAGGTCCAGCCCCCTGCACTAGGCAGGAAAGACAACTGGGGTCAGGTGATCCCAGCAAGGTGACCGTCCAGTCTCCTCTTGAAGATTTCCAGGGTAGGTGATTGCACCACCTCTGGAGGGAGCTTATTGCACAGTCTGGACACCATAGTTGTGAAGTAATTTTTCCTAATGTTGAGCCTGAAATGGTCTTCCAGGAGTTTGTGACTGTTAGTCCTAGTTTTCCCCAAGGCTGCCCTGGTGAACAGTTGTTCAACGAGCCCTTGATGTATGCCTCTGATGTAGCAGTAAGCTGCTACCAATTCCCCTCTCAGCCTTCTCTTTTTCAGGCTGAAGAGTCCCAGATCTCTCAGCCTTTCGTATGGCTTGCCACGCAAGTCTCTGATCATACGAGTGGCCCTTCTCTAGACTCTCTCAAGTTTTACCACGTCTTTGTTAAAGTGCGGCGCCCAGAACTGGATGCAGTACTCCAGCTGCGGTCTCACCAATGCCGAGTAGAATGGGAGAATCACTTATTTGGTTTTGCTGGAGATGCATCGATTGATGCATACCAGGGTATTGTTAGCCCTGCTGGCTACAGCATTGCACTGCCGGCTCATGTTCATACTGTGGTCAATTATTACCCCCAGGTCCCTTTTGTTCGTAGTGCTGGTCAGGTTGGTGTTGCCAAGCTTGTAGGTGTGCAAGGGATTGTTTGTCCCCAGGTGGAGCGCTTTACATTTTTTGATGTTGAACTTCATCTGGTTCCAGTCTGCTCAACCTGTAAGCCTATCTTGGTCCACCTGCAGCCTATCTTCAAGCGTGACCACGCTTCTCCAGAACTTGGTGTCATCCGCAAACTTGGCCAGTGAGCTCTTCACCCCCACACCCAAATCATTGATGAAGATGTTGAATAGCACTGGACCAAGCACTGACTCCGGTGGGACACCACTGGCCACTTCTCACCAACATGACATGGATCCATTCATTAGAACTGTCTGGGTCCTGCCCCGCAGCCAGTTTCCTACCCACCTGATTGTCTCACAGTTAAGCCCACAGTCTTCCAATTTCTCATGAGAACATCGTGGGATACCAGATCAAAAGCTTTTTGGAAATCATGGTATATAATACCAATATCTTTGCTCTTATCCAGGTGGCGAGTCACCTGATCATAAAAGATGAGGTTGGTAAGACAAGACCTGCCTGCGATGAAGCCATGCTAACTGTCATTCAGAATCCTACCTTCTGCAAGCCTATTGCACATAGACTCTTTAATGCATTTTTCCAGGATTTTCCCTGGGATAGAAGTTAGGCTAATTAGCCTATAGTTATCGGGGTCCTCCCTCTTACCCTTCTTGAAGATGGGCAAAACACTGGCCCTCTTCCTGTCCTCAGAGACCTCCCTGGAGCTCCATGAGTTTTGGAAGAGCTTCACCAGGGGTTCTGCGATGACTTTGGCCAGCTCCTTCAGCACTCTCGGATAAAGTTCATCTGGACCTGCTGTCTTATATATGTCCAATTTCTTTAATTAACCACACACCAGTTCTACGGCAATAGTAGGAAGGTGGTCATTTGAACCCTGCTTATTCTGTACCCTAACTGGTGTGATTTTCCCCCTGGCCCAGTGGAAGCCTGAAGCAAAGTAGTCATTCAGGAGTTCAGTTTTCTCCTGAGTGCTGGTGACTAGCTGTCCTGAGTTGTTGAGCAATGACCCCATGCTCCCATTCCTTTTCCTCCCATTCCCTACATACCTAAAGAAGGAGTTCTTGTTGTTTTTGATTCCCGTTCCTAATTTTAGTTCAGATGCTGCCTTAGCTTTTCTAATCTGATCCCTACAAGTGTGGGCCATAGCTATATAGCCCTCCTTGGGGACTGTCCCTAGCTTCCATTGGCTGTATACCTCTTTCTTAGAAAGAGCTGGAGGCTCAGAAAGAAAAGAATTTCAGGCTGGTGTTAGCACATACAATCTGGCTGTGAGGGAATCCCATGGCATAGGGAGAGATGTGATAAGGTTTCAAGCATGTTTTGCTGAATTTCTGTTCACTGTATGCAGTGCCTGGCATTTTGAAGGCACATGGAGAAGGGTTCCAGTCTGAGTTATTGAAAAAGAGAACAGAACTGGCCAGGAAAACTTGGTCCACATCTTGTGGGACAACAAATGACCAACCAGGAGCATTACATGTCCATTTTTAAGCCTTTGTTTAATCAGAGTCAGTAGACAATGCGTATGAAGGGTTCCCAAGATCTGGGAAGGTGGTCATCATATGTAACCGAGTTGCACTTGCAAGCTGAGTTCAGGGAAACCTTTATGTTATGCTAGCAAGCCAAAGAACTCCAAACACGCAGCAAACAACAGGGGTTCTCACAGTAGAATCTGTAACCCTACAGGCTATCAAAGTTGTGTAGATGGGTCTCTTCACCCAGTACAATGGCCTGGAAGGCAAGTTAAAGACCTCTCTGATTTCCAGAGCACATATCTCTTCCTGTGGAATCTTCCAGCTATTGTCTCTGTGGCTTCTGATTATTCCCTGACAAGGAAGCTCTTATTAACCAGCGTTCCCTCTAAGCTGTGTGGCATGCACGGTTGCGCAGGCACGCTCATGCACGCTGCCAGGCACACCTGTGCGGCTGTGCATGCTGAACAGCTTAGAGGGAACACTGTCATTAAATACAAATAATAATGCCAGAAATAAGAGGCACTGAAGCTGGCAAAAGGACAGGAACTCCTAGACTATGAATACTGCCCTAAGAAGCTAGGAATTGTCGCTAGAAACCAGTACTCTCCACCAGGCTTCTTCAATCCTGATTTCAAGTGTAGTGCACCCCAAATGTACAAGTCATTTTGTGCTATAAAGTGTGTTGCCTGTCACTGTGTATCCTGTTTGGATGTAAAGCATGATCATGTTTTCTGTGTGATTGTTGTATATTGTGCCTCCTCTAGGAGTAGAGAGGACGACCTCCCATCCCATCCAGACCACTGCTGTAAGATTCCTCAACAGGACCTATAAAACCAGTTTAGTGACTCTGGCCAAATCCTGAAGTGCTGACTCCCTTTGAATTCATTGGTCTGCATTAGCAGTGTTCCAATGAGGCTGCTTTTTGGCTGGGGCCCTGGATGAGGTCAGAAAAGGTATTTAAGGTTGAGGCTATCTGGGCTGGGGGGTTCTTTATTTTTTTTCCCCTGGGTCCCCTGGAGAGGGGATAGGGAATGCTGGAATGCTTGCTGGAGCCTGAGGCCAGGTAGTATAGAGATAGCCAGGGTATGGAGACAGCCATGTCCCCCGACCCTGGCAGCAAGGAGCTCCCAGACCCTGCTTCCTGATGGCGAATGGAGAGTGGGGACTGGGATTCTTATCTCCCAGTGCCAGTCCTGCAACTGAGTAGCTGATGCTGGGAGTTGAGAGATATTTAGGGTTGATTCTGAAAAAAATGGCAGTAGGAAAGATAAACATTATTTTACTCTGGATAATTTGAATAGAAGCATCCAGTTAAGCACTTTTCAGTACAGACCTGAATTAATTTGAAAAGCTTTTCAGCAGTATATAGGTTGCAGGTTTTAAAGGGGGAGGGACAGGGTAAGCTCACCAACGAGTATATCAAAGGGAACTTGGAAGATTTCAGTCAAAAGTCAAAGGTTGACATAAGCCAAATGACCCATGAGACTAGCATGGTGAAGGCACACAGGTTTCTAGTCAACAGCACACAAAGAGACTAGCATTGGATTTGGTCACCTTGATTCACCAGCTCATTTACAACTGGGACACTTGGAGACAACCTTTAGCATGAGCCCAGAGTAGCACTAAGCCCTGGGACCATAGTAAAGTGCCTCAATTGCTTTGCCACCATGTCTCATTGAAGACTTCAGAGAAAGAATTGTTTTTAAAAGGAGAAATCAATTTTGCTTAAACCTATTCGAGATACACATGTGCCCCAAACATCTCAGTGTTTAAATGTACTCTGAATTAGTTTCCTTGTTAAAAAAAACTGCAGATTCCTTAAAGGGACCAGTCATGGTTTTTCCTGGAAGCTCCCCAGAACAGCTACCATCTTGGAGCTTACAGCCAAAGATCAGACAAAGTTTAGTGTGAGGATATTCTACCTCTGCATCAGTGACAGAGAGAAAACATAATAACTACAACTACAGCTACTAGTTTAAAGAACCAGCATTCAAAATGTCTTGGCAGAGAACATCTACAAAGGAACTAGAGGAACATTAATAACGAGCAAGCACTTGTCAAAAAAGGGACTGCTGCTCTGAGTTGGCTACCATTTCCAATTTTAGTTAATGGAAGTTAGGTAGGAAAGAGTTTTGTATTCTTTTCTATTCAAAGTAGAGAAAGGCCCTGCTTGTTGTTTTTTGTTGTATATATGGATAAAGCTGTTCCCCACTTCTTGGTACCAAATATGGTATGTGGTCCTGGATGCTCTAAAGATCCAAGGCTCACTACAGACCTCTAGAATCTGATGTAGGATACACCATTTCCAATTCCTGTTAAGGTAGCTGCCTTAATGCAGCGCTGCAGGCAGACTAACTAGCTCTCCTGAGTGGCAGAGCTGATCAACCTAGGAGCATGAATGCAGCTGTCCTACTTCTGGTTCTGGAGGTTACCTGTAACAGCTTTCCAAAATGGAAGTTGCATAGCCAAATGTATTCACAAAGTGCTGTACCCAAGCTAATTAACCCTGCCTTTCACCAAGTGCCACATACACCTGGTGATACAATGCATTGGCTGATTTAGACCAGTTTTCCAATTTCAGTACAGAACTTGCATTTCTGAGATTCTTAATGCCACCAGGACACAGCCCAAAATTCTGGAAAACTGGGTTGACTGATTGCTTTATATATGATGGCTAGTCTGGTATTGTGACAGACAATGTCATCCTGTACAAGGGCTATGAGAAATAGCCCAGTAGGTCCCTTGTGAGACATGAAACTCTGCTGTTCTTTTATATTTCTCTGAACGGAGGCATTTACTCAGAGCTTTCTGATGCTTTCCTCTAAATGACCTCCGTGGAACGCGGAGGAGACTGCCTGTAGCTCTCACACCTCAGTGCTTCTAGTAGACTTCCTATAAGCAAAACTTGGCTCAGTTGGTTGATGGTTGCCACAAAATATGGGCACATTCTTTTCAGCTGACTCAGCTTAACCAATGGTGCCACATGTTCAGTGCAACTCAATTGCCCTTACTAATGCTGTGCCTACTGGTGCCAGCAGCAAACTGGGTGTGGAGTTTCAAAAACCCTGAGGGCAGATTGCAGCCAAAACAAGATGTGCAATGACAAGCTCCTACTCTTCCTAGCAGACTTACAGGAAACACCTGTAGACACCAGGCAATTGCAAACAGTAAATATACTGGCCAGCTTTTCTATTTCAGAGAGTTACTACAATTAAAATAAATGACATAATTACTATCTACACATACACTCTGATACAGAGTCCTTCTCTCTGCTGTTAGTAAAGCAGCACTGAATAATGCTACATAATGTCAGAGTTTCTAGAGCAGATGCAAGTGCACAAATAGAATTGGTACAGCAAGGTGTCAGCTTCCAGCTAGATATCCTTTCCCACAAGAGTAAATGTGTGAGAAAGCTAAACATAATTTGTTTAGGAGAGGCAGTGTAGCCGCTGCCTCAGAGTCGCTTGTAACAGCACTGAGGGACACATGATGGAAGAAATCATCACCTATCTGCCTTCATAGAGCTTCATAGAGCTGTAATTTAGTATCCTAGCATGAAAACAGTTAGGACTAGAAAGGGCCTTATATAGGTAGAGTATGCCAGCTACCGAGTAGGAGTTTTTGGCTGGCATTTAAGCTTTTGAAACTGGATTTATAGTAAGTTGTTTGCTTTTCTTTGCTCTGTGGTATGCAAGTTACACGAGCATTTGGCCTGTACCTCTAAACATTGTCTGTGAGGATTAGCAAACAGGCAAATAAAATTGTGACAGATACAGATATTCCTTTTATTATAATAACAATAGTTAGCCTTTACATTGTATCTTATGTTTTTAAAGCACGGTGCATGCTAATTCATGTGTCTCTCTGAGTCAATGAGTAAGCATTACTTCAATTTTACAGGAAAGGAGACTGTAAAGGCAAAGGGAAAAGCTGCTGGGCCTAACTTTTAGATGCCTGGTCCCCAAAGTAGAATACAGAACCCAGTGCTAGGAAGAGTGCATGGGAGCATTAGCTGCATCAATTTGGGATCCAAAATACTGTAGCTAGGCATGCTGAGCAGGGAGTCACCCAGTGTTAATCGGTAGTAATACTAAGGACTGAGGTGTGTCTGAAATCCTGCCCATTTCTCTGAGTTAGGTGCCTGACCTAGAGTTGCAAGGAGGTACCTCTGCCTATTCAGGCTCTACAGTGCAGAATACTCTCCTAGGGATAGGTACCTACATCTTATCTTTGAGGAGCTAAGCAGTGCTCAGGTGACGATGGTGCTACCACTTCTCTGTAATTTATAAATTATATATGACTACCACTTGCCTTTTATATAACCGCCTAGAGGTTTAGATCTCTTGCTTGGGAAGTGACAAGTCTAGGTTCTGGGTCCTCCTCAGCCTGAGGGATTTCAAACCAAGTTTCTGAGAGATCTCATCTATGTTGGGTGGGGGCAGTCTTCACCTTTCCGCTGAAGGTGTGCCACTATGTAGAAAAGAGGTCAATTTTATAAAGGCAAGTGGTAGTTCTACCATCATCTCAACTTCTCTCAGCTCTTCAAAAGATAGGATGTAGGTAACTATACTCAGAGAAGGATTCTGTGCTGTTAGACTGAAATGGGCAATGGTGCCTCATTCCAGTCCTGGGTTAGGCACTTAGCCTGACTTAGTGGACTGGATCAGAGAGTATGACACTAGAGACTAGTTGGTAGGGCAATCACCAGGGAGGAAGAACTTTTGAGTCCTTGTTCCAAAGGCTGTTTATTCATTTTACATAATCCATTTTACATTGGATACAGTACAGACAAAATGCAGAACTCAGGACTCCCTCTTCCCAGAGTAGGTCCATAGCCATGAGGCTTCAGAGTCAGGCTTCCTCTCACTGGCTTGAATTCTTAATCCACAGTGATACAAGCTTCAACAGGAGCACTATGCACTCTCCTGGGAAAAGACAGAGGCGGGTTTGAGCCCCTTCAGGCTGAAGAGGGCCTAGAACTGATGTCTCCCACTTCCTTAGCAGCTCAGCCTATGCAGAGGACTTTTTTTTTCTGTTAACTCAGCATCTCTGGGCTTTTGTTTGTTTAAGGGGGATTGAGTCTGATAGAATGGTCTGATGGAACTGAACAGCACATATGAGAACTGTACCATGGTTTCAGCAAGCATATGCTTCTCAAGTAAATCTCAGGATGTCATTCTCCCATTGTACTCAGCCTTGGTGAGGCCACGGCTGGAGTACTGAGTCCAGTTTTGGGCTCCACCATTCAAAAAGGATGTGGAGAAGCTTGAGAGAGTCCAGAGAAGAGCCACACACATGATCGGAGGTCAGGAAAACAGACCTTATGACAACAGGCTGAGAGCTACAGGACTGGGCTTTTCAGCCTGGAAAAGCACAGGCTCAGGGGCAATCTGGTGGCCACCTATAAGTTTATAAGGGGTGTTCACCAGGATCTGGGGGAATGTTTGCTCACCAGAGTGGCCCAAGGGATGACAAGGTCGAATGGTTATAAACTCCTCCAAGACCGTTTCAGGCTGGACATAAGGAAGAACTTCTTTACTGTCTGAGCCCCCAAGGTCTGGAATAACCTGCTATCAGAGGTGGTTCAAGCACCTACTTTGAATGCCTGTCACAGGACAGGGTCCCTAAGGATGGCCCCTAAGGCCCCTTGACCATGCCAATTTGGCCCACTGGGCACCCTCTATTCTTACCCACCATGTCCTGATGGATTTATAGTATAGGGAGGCTGCCTTTCAGTCCTCTTGGACACGGTTTGATGGACTCTCTGAACCCCGTGGGTTCCTGAACCCCTTGTGGGTCCCGCTTCAAAATAGATGTCACCGGACACCCCAGCATTATGGGCTATATGCGTGGCTCCAACCGTCCCTTTACCATGCCCCAAGCCTTGCAGGTGGCACCAACGTTGTTCTGTCTAGGCCTTGCTGTAATTGGCCCCCTTGTCCTCTCTCTCTGGGCTCTCCACAGCCCCGTCACTGAGCCTCACTGGCGCCGGGATCTGTGCACCCAAATGCTGCGCCCTCTCTGGTGCCAGGGCCTGTGCACCCAAATGCCATGTCCTCTCTGGCACCGGGGCCTGTGCACCCCAAATGCCATGCCCTCTCTGGTGCTGGGGCCCCCACACTATAGCAGGGTCCCAATGAGGCCTCCTCCTTCCCCAATAGCCTCTCCCAAACCACCAGTCTTATGAACAGAAATCAACCTGCAAGCCCCAAGGCTATAACATAACACAAGCTGCCGGGCTATAACATAATTCAAGCCACGCAGGGTGTACTCTGTCCCTCAACAGTACCAGAAGCTGCACTTGCAGTCAGGCCTCACCCCTTTGCTTCCTCTGGGAGAGCTCTTTCCCCCTTGGCTGGTGGCAGAGAACTACCCTCCTGGCCTCTGGCCTGGGGTTTATATATGAGCCAGGCCCTGCCCCTTCTGGTCAGCTGACCACTGGCAGGTGTGGGGCCACTAGCTCGTTCTGGCTGCCCTGGTGACCAGCAGCTGGGGCTCCCAACTGACTGCTTGGGCTCTCTCTCTAAGAGCAGTTTCAGCCCTTAAAGGGAGCAGGACACCCTAGTGTCCTGAGACAATGCCTTCAAGAGACATTTGGATGTTTATCTTGCTGGGATCCTATGAACCCAGCTGACTTCCTGCCCCTGGGGCAGGGGGCTGGACTTGATGATCTTCCGAGGTCCCTTCCAGCCCTAATGTCTATGAAATCTATGAAATATACAGTACTGTAATATCGTTTATGGCAAGTGTTAGGTCAATACATAAAACAACATTCTGGGTAAGCTTGCAAATTGCAAGTGGGGAGCACATCCATCCATCCTACTTACTACTGATTTAGCACTTCGTTTCTCTGTGGATGAATATGCCTGCGCCACCTGAAGACGTTCAAGTCACAGTAAACATATTGACAGTGCCTTAAATGATACATGCAGAATTATAACAGGCTGCCTAAAACCCACCTGTGTTCCCTGCTTATACACACTATCTGGCATAGCGTTCCCTTACATCAAGAGGAAAGGAGCAGGCAACATTGACCAGCAGAGACAAGAGTCAGATGACTGCCACTTGCTATATAGACATCAACCAGCAGACTGTCACCTCTCATCGAAAAAATGCTTTTTGTCCTCTACCATACCATTGACCATATCATTGGAATCAGCCAGAACTACCCTCTGGTAAAAAGAATAGGAAAAACTAGACAACAAAGCTGTTGAATAGAGCTGAAGAGGAATTAACTGCAGTGAGGAGTTAGCATCTGGCTCCAATTACAAATGGTATACATGGTGGAGCCTGAACAGATTGAAAGCGGGTCTCAGCAGATGCAACTTTCTCATTAAATCACGGTGCCTCTACACAACTGACGAACATGTTTGTCAGGAGAAGCAAACCATACCATGCAAAACTTCTGAGCCCTCAGTATTAATATCTGAGCCCTTCTGAGCCCTCAGTGTTTATATCAGGCTATATGGGTAGTTTGCCCTTCCTGTGGGCCACACATTTACAATGTAACAATTTCCTATATACCCAACAACTTCTGAGACTGAGCAAGCAGAAACTGCCTACACCTTCCTGAATAAGGTGGAGAACCATAGGACTACAGTGTCATAATACTGAAAAGAAATAAAAAGAGGTTGAGGGACTAATAATACATTTCAGATGAAACTAATATCAGAGCAGGAGTGTACAGAAGGAAAGGTAGAAAAGGTACTGATAAGAGTGGACAATATATATTGCTAACATATAAAGTAATACCAGATCCAGATGAAAAAAGTGGAAGAGCATTAATGGATGAAGCTGTTGGGTGCCAAAGAGTCCTAAGGCTTCAACTGGAAGCAATAGCCATGTATATAGACAGAAGAAGTTACTGGGTGTTGAGAGAAGAGGATAGAGAGCACAAATGGCACTTACTTAAGGAGAGCAAAAATACAAAGGGCCTGACATGCTGAAAGGATAGAATATGTGCGCTACTGAAAATCTAGTATATACACACAAACAGTTCCAAAGTATGTTTGGAAGTTCACTTGGCTCAGGCCTCTTTTAAAGGAACAGGTCTCCCTAGGGTTTGGGGGAATAAAAGTGACCTAGACGTTCTGTAGAAGGTTCTGGGGGGCTATGTACATGGTGTTAGCTTTGTTTACACCTAGGGTTGCCAACCTAAGACATTTTTTTACTGACAATCTGCAAGCTTTTTATTGAGTCAATTTTTTTTACTGATACATGTTTTTGTTGATATATGTTTGATATAATATAAATATAACTCTTCTTCCAGACTCTGCCTTATTGCCAGATCCTAGCTAGAAGGGATGAGTTGAAATTTAGGAGTTTAACTTCAACCCTAGTAAAAAAAAATAGTTGTCAGTAAAAAGTTTTCAGTAAAAGAATTCTGCAGCAATGGTTTTATACTGCACCCCTCCCCAACTCTAGCTAAGGACTCCCACACCCTGATTCTACCCACTGCACACTGCACCATGCAGCCTCCCACCAGCCTTACTCCTGCTGGCCCCACTCCTCCAGACCTCCAAAGAAGCCTACTTGCATCCTAGCGGTATTACAGACAGCCTGGGATAAAGCAATAGCAGTACATGGCTGAGAGAATGCTCCTTGGAGTGCTACACTCCCACCTAGACACCAGGTGGTGCTACTGTGCAGTGCCTGTCAGAGATTTAATCAAGCTTCAGCTGCTTAGTGTTTTTACTGATGACTAAAGTTTTGTTTTTTGTTTTTTTCAGACTTTACTGACAGCCATTTTGAGCCTGATCTTTTACTGAGAGTTGGCAACACTGGCAGCCCCAGTGCAACTACTTCCAGGTTAGTATGGACAAAAGTTTCCTTTCTGTATTGAGACACCAGTAGGGGAATTCAACCAACAGGAAAAGAACTGTGGACAAAGATCCTATTTGGCAGGTGGTACATGTGTGATAGTGGCATAAACACACAGGTTGTCTCTCCATACATGAGATGTACCTGAGAGTTAGTTTCTAGCCCTCAAGGCTGGTAAGTTATCTTTTTAAATTAAAGCCATGATAGTTCAGGAGCTGAGGCATAAATGGAAAATTAAATATTGCAAGACTCATAAGCTGGTATCATGGAGTATGGTTGAAGCCAAATCTGTATATTTCAATCCAAGAAACATGCCATCGTGTCTGAAAGACAGAAGGGCAGCAGCGTGTCTTAGGCACTGGTACCCAAAGATTCCCTCATATTGGAGTAGGAGGGAACAGCAAAGACCTGATAACTGAATAAAGGAGAAAGTCCAAAGTGAGAAAGAGGCCTGAAGATTCGGAAGGATCTGTGCAGTTATTTTCATGGTGAGGACAAACTAATCTTGTGTCCTGTTTTTTTCTGAGGGTCCCAGAAATGTCATTCAAATGCCCTTGCTTTTCATATTATTATTCAAAATACTTATTTTTATATACATTACATAATGTTTCCTCAGTTCTGGGTAGAACTGCTGTATTTACCAGGGACAAACAGTCTCATGAAACTAGTGTTCAATGCAATGAAAAACATTTGGAGTAAAGAGAATGAAAGCAGTGTAGACCATCCAACCTTTTCCTTTGCTTCAAATGAATGTTAATGACAATTGTGCATTTTTTATTGTAAACTCACTGAGAACACTAAGTGCAGAGGAAGAAATACTCTGTCCCTGTAAAATTATACAAGTATTACAGTTGAGTCAGAAGCTGACAGAAGGAACAGCTGCACCCTTTTATTGTTTGTGATCCTAAAATCTTAGATTTTGTGGTTGAAAACCAGGTCATCTTGGACAAGAAAATACCCTGGTAGTCCACAGCTACAGCTTTCAAAATGAAGTGAAACAGAGGAAAGAGGGTACCCATAATTTTGATAGCTAAATTCAAATATTGTATAAGATCCACTGCATCACCATGCCACTGTTTTAGAGACACAGAGTCACTTTCAGATAGCATTATACTTAATTTCGTCTGGTCCCCAGGGCTTTTAAACTTTGATTTCTTCTCCAGAGTATAGAAGCAATAGCTAGCAACTGTTAGAGCCATACTTTAACTACCAATAGAGGTCAAAAAGACCTCTTTCTCCTCTTGTAAACACAACTTAATTATAATAAACCCCCACAGGACTAAGAGAAAAGTTAATTAAAAGAGCGTTAGGAGTTTTTGTGCGTGGTATCTTTTATTCAACCAACTGTATGGTTGGGGTAGATTTAGACAAGCTTTTGAGTATCACAGTACCTTTCCTCAGGTCTTGGGTCTCGAGGAAGGGTATTGTAATACCCCAAAGCTTATCTAAATCTGCATGCCCTAACCATGCAGTTGGTCCAATATACATACGAACATAAGAACTGCCATGTACTAGGGCAGACCCCAGTATTCTGTCACACAATGATGGAGAGTAGATGCTGGAAGGGTAAGTGAACTGAGTATGACCACTGGGGGTTTTTCCATTGTTCCTCTCCCACTTGCAGCCTCCAGCATTTCGGGCCTAGGAAGTTCTGATTCAGAGGCTTTCCCCCTAATTCCCATGCTCAATAGCTACAGATGTACATTTCCTTCAAGAATTTTAGAATCTGGCTAAACTGTGACTTCCAGAACATCTTGTAGCAATGAGTTCCACATTTTGATTACAGTACATGCTGTGTGAAAAAAACTTTCTTTTATTAGTTTTGAACTTACTACCTACTAGTTTAATTTTATGACCCCTAGTTCTTGTATTGTGAGAGATAGTAAATCATAAATCCCTAAATAATTAATCCCATTTAGTATTATATAGTCTCTTATCATGTCCCCCCCTTGAGCACCGTTTTCTAAACTGAATAGGCCTAGCCTCTTTAGTCTTGCCTCATATGAAAGCCCCTCCATACCACTAATCATCCTTGTTGCTCTTTTCTGTCTAGTTCTTAAATATCCATTTTGAGACATGGGGACCAGAACTGGGCACACTATTCAAGGTGTGGACAGGCCATGGATTTATAAAGGGGCATAGTAATACTTTCTGTTTTGTTTACAATTACTTTATCAATAATTCCTAACATTCTGTTTGCCATTTGATGGCTGTTGAACACTGAGATGATATTTTTAGTGAATTGTTCACAATGACTCCTGGATCTCTTTCCTGTGTGGTAACAGCTAATGTAGAGCCATCATAGTGTAGATATAGTTTGGGTTATTTTTGCCAATGTACTTCACTTTACACTTAAAAGATAAATAAAAAGACAAGAAAAGATATCACCCACAAAAACTTCTTGCTTTTCACACATTTCCTAGACTATCACAACTACAACATCACTTCAGCACTATTAAAAGAGGGTATTTGATATAATAGAAGTCAATTTGCTGCATCATAATAATGAAAAAATCAGTTACTGCTGCTGGGATTATCGGAAGTCAAGGGTTGTTATGAACAGGGTTTGTTACAATGATCTTGACATACAGATTTAGTCAATTGCTTCTTCTTGACGGAAACAAAATGAAAACTGAAGGGTAGGTACCTTGTAGCCACAAGTACTCTCTTAGCACTGTAGAGGCAACCAGATGAGATCTGTAGATAATTCAATATATAATGTAGGTGCACACAAACATTCATGTGGAGGAAGAAAGGGTTTAAACCTCTTTCAAAGGGTTTTAAAGCACATGGACTGGTGGGGTTACTAAAGTAGTAAGAAATTTTAGATCTAGACATCTAATCCAGAGATACTCTAGTTTTGGAATAGCCATCCCTCTTCTTGCCCCAGTGCAGCATTGTTGTCTCTCTCAACTGCAGCTAACAACAGTTGTTACACAGACCATGGCTAGGCTGGGCTGGGCCAGGCCATAGCACTTTGTCACCATAACAGGAACAAAAAACTCTACAGGTAGTATACAAGGTTTATTGCTGAAGTGTCCATACAATTAGCACAGTTCCAGATGTTTAAAGAGAGAAGATGCTGTAAATACTACTATAAACAGGTAGAGTTCAAGGAGGAATGTGTTGATAGGCACTGTAAAACACAGCCCACTCTAAAACACATCTTTTTGAACTGCAACCAAACACACCACTCACCAACTTTCCAGCTTGTCCCTTCCCAAACTCAGAGCTTTGCCTGGCTTCCAAACTTTTGTTTATTTAACCAATACAAGATTTCTGAATGGTTTTTCCCTCTGTTCTGAGAAATATATACAACTTGTCAGCTTTCACCCAAATGAATTAGTGACGTCTCCACAGGCACACTCAGTCTTATTTCACTGTTTACTAATCTCTTGTCCTTCCACAGAGGTTAGACACCTCCTGGCCCCTGGAACAACTGGTAGCATCTCCTACTCTGTCCAAAAAGGGTAGGGAATAATATTGCTTGGGATAACTTAAATGCCTGAAGAAGGGTGTTTGTGCCCAAAAGTTGGCAAAGAACAATTTTTCCAACTATTTAGTCAGTCTAATAAAAGATATCATATCTACCCAAAAAGCCTTGTTTGCCTGCCTACAGCAGCTTTAATATAATGATACTGAAGCATTGCAAGCATTAACCGAGTCTTACAACTCCAGGCACACAGTGAGGCAAGTAAGTATTATCTCTGCTTTGGAGGTAACTGAACTGAGGCACACAGTAAGAAGCCAGCTTTCCAAAAAAACCTTGGATGTGCACACATAAATGAGTTGGGAGTCAGAAATACCTTACAGCCCCTGTGTGTCCGCCAACTGGCTAGACCACACTCACTTTTTAAACAAAATAGCTTTCTGTTGATTTAGATACCTTTTCCCAAAAAAGATTACAATATAGTCATTAAAATTATCTAAAAATTAAAAATATTTTAAACACTCTAACAGGCACTACTGCTGTAAAAATACTTTTGGGTTAAATTCCGCTGTCACTGGGTGCATCTACACATGTGATTAATGTGCACAAATACACTCCAGAGCTTACTGCTCTGAAGTTTTTTGTTCCCTGGCGTGTCATTTGAACATGTTCCCAGGAGCAACAATCTCTGAAGCATGTTGCCCTGGAGTTTATTAATGTGCTCAGCACATGGAGCTGCCCCACTGGAACAGCCCTGGCTGGCAGAGGACCCAGGGAGTCAACCTGGCAGCCCAGGGCTGCTCCAATGGGGCTCCATGTGCTGTGGAGTGGCTGGCTGGGGCACGAGGGTGTTTCAGCATGGGAGCTGCCTGCTGGATAGCCCTGCTCTGACCTACCCTGTGCCTCAGCCAGCTGGGGCAGTGTCTATATGTGTACTACTGCACATGGAAAAAAAAGTCTGCAGTAGGCTAGGACTTGTATTTACAAGTCCTAACCTGTTGTGGAGTTTATTAGTTTTGTGTGCCCTAATAGGGGCACACGTGTGGACACTGAGACATTTACTGCACAGTTAATTAGTCAACTACACAGCAATCATTTCCAGTAGACATGCCCACTGACACAAACATAAGTCTCAGGTAACTACTTTGAAGGAAACTAATACCACTGATGTAACTGAAAGCAGAACTTGGCCAGTGCAGTAGAAAACTTCATTTTGTAAAGAATCTTTCATGCAAAGACTATTTTTAACTATGTTATTAAGGTTTTCTAACCCAAGCTAGTGAGAAATAGATATTGGAAAAGCTGCTTTCAAAAAAGATTTGAAGTTAGATGGGAGTTTCAGGGGCGACAAATGCAAGGAAGATGCTTCACATTATGTGAGCTGCAGAACAGGGAAGTCTTATGCTAACAGGCAGAGTTATTGAAGAAACAAAAAAGGAGGAGAACAGCAGAGGGGTCAGGGAGTGACTTGAAGAGTGCTCTTATCTGAGGCTGTACTGCTATATTCCCCCCAGGCTACACATGGTGCCATGCAACCAGATAATCTGTCCTGGAATTCCTCTAGAGCAGAGCTTTCCAAACTTTTCATGTTGGTGACACACTTTTTAGACATGCATCATTTCGCGACATAGTAATTCAGTTCTGGGGGAGGGGCCAAGGGAAGCAGACGCGAGTAAGGGAGCTCCGCGGTGCCCTTCTGCAAAATTTTCTGCATTTCGCGCGACACACCTACACACTGCCGCCGACACACTAATGTGTCGTGGCACACAGTTTGGAAAGCTCTGCTCTAGAGAGACGCATAAAAATGGGAAAGGATGCAACTCAAGGGTCAGAGTGTTAGTAAGTATGCAACGTTAAGTATAAAGTTTTAAAAACAAGGTAGGTGTTTTTAAAATAGGTCTGAACAGGGTTGCAGTAGAGCTGAGAGAAGTGGAGTGCAGTAGAGCACTGGCCAGGCCCACTGATTTCAGCTGGAGTTCTGGGTTCTCAGAACCTCAGAACATCAGGGCTAGGGACAGACATTCAAAAAGCCTTAGCCTGAATTGATTCAATCTTTGCATGTTAGTCTAACCTGGCTAGGCTGAATCAGTTTGTAACTGTGAAGACATACCAGAAATGCAGGCACATGCCTGCAGTGGCTCAGGCTAGAAGCTGGGGGTGGGGGGCACTAGAGCAGCATTCCCTTCCCTTTCATAGTACTGAGCTGAGGGGAGGTTGTGGCCAGGCCCTGGCAAGACACTCTGATTAGGGAGGGGTCCCCCACTACCAGCCCAGCAGGGAATTGATAACACAGTGTTTATCACCCCATTAAGAAAACAACAGAGCTATTACCAGCTACCTGTTGGTTCTGCCTTTGCCCCATCTGCCACAGCACAGACCATAGCCAGCATGTGGTCTGCTAGCTAATGCTGAGAGGTGTCTGTGTAAGGCAGAGGGGATGGGGCAATCCCTGCTTAGCAGGAAGTGGAGGGTGGGGGAGCAGGGGGAAGCCAGGCAGATGCCCACAGTCTCTGCTGAGCTCCAGGGAGGGAGCAGAGGGGAGGAGCCAGCTCTGCTGTGGAGCAGAGAGCCCCGCCCAGCCCAGAGAGCATGCCAGGATGGTGGGGGAGTCTGGTTTAACTTAAACCAGCAAGGTACCTGGAACATACATTGCATAAACTGGTTTGACCCAAATCAGTTAAGGCTGATACTGCATTCTACCAGGTTTATCTCAAACTGGTTTCGATAATTTTCAAACTGGTTTATGTGCATTGAACATCTGTTCTGTTACAGGTTTAAACCAGTTTCTGATCACTTAAACTGGTTTATGTGTATGTCTGTCCGTAACCCAGGTGTCAAACTGGCCACCCAAAATTAATGGTCAGTTTTGAAAATGCATGGCTAACACCTTTAGACCTGTGACTCTCAACCAGAGTTCCACAGCACCCTGGGAAGCCTTGAGATCCTTTTAAGGGGTACCATGCAATGTTAGTACTATTAGGTGTACCAACATGATTCACAAGATAAACCCAGAGATTTCAAGTAGGAATCCAGAGTGTCAAACACATTCCAACCTGTTGTGCTCTTTTGGAGTTCTTTGTAACAGATTAATTGCCCTCTTCTTTTTCTGTATTCAAAAAACAAGTGAAAACTAAGACCTAGAATTTTCTGTAGGGTGCTTCAAGTCCAACACTGGGTGCCTTGAGTCCAAGGAGGTTGAGAATCACTGCTTTAGACTTATTTTGGAGCATTGTTGATTTTGTGCTAGGTATTTAATGACTTCTCTAGATAACAATTCTAACCCCTAGAGAATGGGAGCCAGCAGCTTTGGAATTCTAATCTAGTTTCCTAATCTAATCTCATCTAATCTAGGTTTCCTCTAGAGTTGAGAGAGTCACTTATCCTCTGTTTCTCAGTTAATGCACCTATAAAATAATTCATTTAACAATCCCCCAGAAAGGTAGAAATTCACATTTGTAAAATCTTTGATGAAATATGCTATAAGTAATATCAACTTCACTTACAACATTTTCCAGATGGCTATTTTAAGCCCTCAGATATGCCTTTATTGACAGAAAGACTGGAACTTGAATGAGGAGTAAACTTCCTCACCTTGGAAGTGGGGCTTCCAGATTAAAATTGAAGTAGTGGGGACCTACATGTAGGAGAAGCTTGCATTGCCACTGACTGTGTGCATGGGTATATGGAGGACTTCATTCCCCAGGGGTGTTAGACCAGCACTTCTCAGGACCACAATATTCATTTAAAAATTAAGCGTGAACAAAAAGTAGCGGGAGGAAAAAAAAACAAGTCCTACCTTTCACCTTCTATAAAGTATGACAGACCATTTTAAGAAGCTAAGGGGGAGCTGCTTAGTGTAAGGAGGGGAAGTTTTTTAGCTGGATATTTTTGTCTCATGTTAAGTTTTCTTTCCCATGAGCTGCACGAAGAAAAGGCTTCTCTGAAGTCTTCAGCTTCAACCTGCGAGAATCTACAGACTAACATTGTGGCCTGTTTTTTTTTCTGAACACTATTGTGTGTAATATGAACCTGCAGGATTGCATAGTGGCTCCACTGTTTTACTGGAGATAAACACTTCAGAAAAGATCATGTTCTTAGAGGAAGATCTTTGTTGTCCCAGGCCCTGGTAGATATTGGCAGAATAAATGTTTGACTACACCAGTGTTTCCAAACCTTTTCCAGCCCAAGGCACACTTATATTAATAAAAATTTTCTGTGGCACACAACCACCCCTCCTCCCTGATACATTTCATTTATTAGTTTTTTCTAATGTATGACTTTTTTCCCAAAATTCCACAGCACATCTGTTCATTTCTGATGACACACCATTGTGTTGTGGCAGACTGGCTGGGAAACACTGGACTACACTACAGAGTTTTGCTATAAGGTAGGGATGAAATCTCACACCCCTAGCCAACACTGCCATGCCAGCAAACCCCTTGTGTAGACAGAACTGTGGCAGCAGATGAGAGTTTCTATCAGCTTAGCTATGCTGTTCATGAAGGTGCAGGATGTATTCTAGCAGAAAAACTGTTGGCTTTTGCAGTATTTATGCTACAGAGCTCTGCTAGCAAAGCTGTGGTGGCAGAGCCTCTGTAGTATAGATAAATCCTAGATTACTAGAATTTAAGAAAAAATAAGAAAAAAATGTGTACGTTGGACAAGTCAGACACATACTAACTATAGGTTTGAAATTTTAGGGAAGCCTGGAATATGGATTCAAGCAGATGATTAAAAAAATGACCTGAGTTTGAATGAGAAAACATGATATCTATCAGAAATATATTTCAGGCTGAGTTTGCAACCCTGTAACTGTTGTTACAGAAAGCAATTGCAAAGAATGGAAGGCTTGCAGAATCAGGCCCCTAATCAATACTATTGCTTCAGCTCAATATATGATAGCTCCTCACAGTATCTTTCCAGTGCTTTGCCCAGTCTATTTTTAAAGGTCCCTGAGGATGGAGCTTCCACTACACTTGGATAACTATTCCAAAACATAAAAGATCTCACTGCCAGAAAACATTCCTGTTTTTTGACCTACATCTTCCCTCGTTTAATTTTCTTCTATTACTCCTGGCTACATCCTAATTGTATTCTTTCCCCACACCCTACCACACCTGCACACACTGATTTGGTGTATAGTTTGCCAGTTCATATACCTGTGCCTTATTTCCTCATCTGGTGTCACCACGGGCAGATCTATAATTTTGTATAAGGCGGGTGTGGGAGCAGTGACCAGTGCTCCAGGGGTGGCAGCACCCCCACTCCTAGCCTCTCCCTCCCAATGGGGCAGGCGGATGCCACCATGGGAGCTGCAGGTGGGGTCTTTTTTTAGGACCCTGAGTCAAGTAAGAATTCTGTCCCTTCCACCCTTCCATTCTCAGCATCCCTTCCCTTTCCTTCCAGTAGCACATCCCCTCCCCCTCATCTCCTACCTGCTCACTGCTCCCAGAAGACCCAGGGGAGTGGGGAGCTCTGGAGCCATGCCTGCCACACTCTAGCTTAGCTGCACAAGGAGCTGGGCTTAGCCAGTTACAGTGGCAGCAGCAATCGTAGGTAGGTTTCCGCTCCCCAAGCCTGCTCCCAGGCAGACAGGTGGCACGCCTACATGTGCAATTAATGTTCAGCAATAAACACCAGTGCGTATCACACCTGAGTTTATTGCCCCCGAGTGCTGCATTTGAATGTATGCCCAGGACCACCGCATGTTGAGACAGGTCAGAGCAGGCTTGGTTGGCAGCAGCCCCTGGGGTTTGGCCTGCCAGTCCAGGGCTGCTCTGACCTGGCTCAATTTGCTGTCGAAGGGCTGGCTGGGGCACAAGGGTGCTTCAGTGCAGGGCTAGCCAGCAGACAGCATCTATACATGCATTGCTGCAGATTAAAAAACTCTGCCACAGGATATTACTTGTATTTACAAGTACTAACTTGCAGTGGAGTTAATTAGTTTACTCCATCCTAATAGCATTGCATGTGTAGACACCAGATATTTACTACAAAGCCAATTAGGTAACACCGCAGTAAACGTCTTGAGTCATACCCAGGGAGGAGGAACCTGCCTACTGCAGTTGTTGTCCCTGGCTGAGTCCTGCTCCCCACACAGCCAGGCTGGAGCAGGGTAGGAACGGCTCTGGAGCTCCCCTCACCCTTGCGTTAGCCAGGGACAGTAACAGCAGTGGGTGGGTTTCTCTTCTCTACTGGATTCCCCTAAGGAGGGCCCTCCTGGAACTGAGCTGAGTGGGCTGAGACCGTCCTCTTTTTCTCCTTATTAAAGCTGTCAGGCAAGTGCAGGTGTCAGTAAAATAGTTACACGGAGGCTTGTCTTCAACCTTTACAGCTGTGAGGACTAAAAATGTCTTTAACAAAGGCAGCAAGACAAATGTAACTGCATGGCTTCAGGAGATGGGAACTTAAGCATGGGCCTATAAAGCCTATGTTATAAGCCAGCCGCACAAGAAAGTAGCTTTGAGGATAATTTCCTGTAACATTTAATTTGAGATGCTTTAAAAAGTTTGTTGTATATGATGGAGACAATCAGGGCCAGCATCTGAGGCTCAGGTAGGAATTTCCAAAGCAAAAAAAAAAGTTTCCACAGCTTGCATTGAACACTCAGTGTATAATGCTATTTCAGTTATTTTGCCCCAAATGTCAGTTACCCAGCTATTCCGGGTGCAGTGCTGATGTACACCTAGCTACTGAGCATTGGACTTGGGCTCTTCAGGTCTGTACATACAGAGCTGCATGCCTGTTTGAACAGAGCACAGCCTAATGTATGTGTTCAATAACCTTGTGGACATTGAATGTCCATACTGTACATGGAATAGGATCACAAACTGTGCATAGGTGCCAAAATCAGCAGTTACACTGCTGAATAACTGTAATTTTGATGTGTAAAGCAAAAAGGATTTTGCCCTCAGTACCTTTAACTACATAAGCACTTCAGAGCCTGTCTTATATTCCTTAGGTTTATTTGCACTACTTGCACAGAGAATAAGGGCCAAAATCAAATCGAATTTCTCCTGTTTTGTTTTACCGCTCACTGCTTCATCTGACCTTTTCTTTTATATCATCACACATCATTTTCTGTTTTACTTTTGTGAAAGCTGTAGAATGGATAATCTTAATGGAAAGCATCATTTGCTTTTAGTAAAAATGATGACTTATATCAACACTGTTATTTTGTTTTTATATAATTTTTATTGCTTATTTTATTGTACTGTTTTGGCAAAAGCTGTAAATTACTACTACTAATTACTTAAGCTGGAAGCTGTAACAGCTGTAACATAACCTCTGTGTACTGGGCACAGAGAGATAAAAAAAAAAAAGAGAGAGATTACCGAAGTCTGTAGCTCTGTGCAGTCTTGTACAATCTAACAAGATCCTAACACAAGTGAGGTAAGATTTGACTGGGTCTGTGCTGGAATGCCTCCAGGGAACACTATGGCTAGATACAGACATTAAAAAAACCTGAGGCATAATCATCTAAGTTATGGGGTTTTCTGTAAGTGGCATAGTTTAGATCAGTAATGAACAGAGCACATATTTGCCCCGGGGGATGGAGGGGGAGTTGGGGAGCGGCAAATCTTAGACCAGGTTTTGGCATTTTTAAACCAGTCTATATATGTCGAACTTCTGTTTTGTGCGCCAAACTTCTGTTCTGTTACAGGTATAGACTAGTTTCCGACTGCTTACGTTGGTAAAAGTGTAATGTCTGTACCTGGCTTACGTGTTGACATGAGTGATGTCACTGATTCAGAAGGGGGTACTCTTTTTCACTGAGTCAAGGCAGATGGTTCAGTCAGTACAATGTGTGAGGCACCATGCAACTTGAATGTTTTCTTACATGAGATGTAAAACTGACATTTTATCTAATGCAAGACATCTAAGGCCGTGTATAGACAAAACGAGGGGCATGTGTGCTCGACACTTTAAAGCGGGTTAAATGCTTTTGCATGACTTCAATGGTGTTGGTGTTTGCATGTGTTGGCAGCGTATTGCACAGTAATTCCAGCTGCTGTAGCAAACTCATTAGCGTAATGCATCTTAAATGACTTAGCATGCAGCAAACTGCCCTACAGCCATAGAGTGAAGCACCAGGCTCCATGCAGCTCAGGGGCTCTGCAGGAAGCCCGTGCAGGCAGCCTGGCAGCAGCCCAGGAAGGCAGGCTTTGCCCAAGATCTCTTTTTTTTCTCCTGGAGCCTGACTGCCTGCCTGAGCTGCACGGGGGCCCGGTGCTTCCCTCCACAGCTGTGGTGCCCCCTGGGACTGCCTGAGCCGGATGCCTGCAGGCCCTGCCTGCGGGTGGGGGGGAGGGGGAGGGAGGGGCCGCCACTGCTGTGGAGGGAAGCACTAGCCCCCCCTGCAGCCCAGGGCCCAGTCTGCCCGCCAGGAGCTTACCCTTCTCTTGCTGCCATCAGAGAAGCAGGTAAGTTTGGGTGTGTGCATCACACAGGGGTTTAAAGGGCCCCAAATTGAAGCAGTCGTTTAAAAAACCCACCACTTCAATTTAGGGCCCCCATTTCATCTACACAGACCTTAAGATCTCAGGACAGGTTCATAGGAGCAGTAATGTTATCTCAAGTGTCCCAGCTAAATTTTAAAGTTGGAGTTCTATTCTGACTACTTAAATTTCTTCTTCAAATATATATGCTTAATCTGCCTTTAAAAACTTTAAGTGCTGGAGATTCCACAACCACTCTAAGTGACCTTGTCCAGTGCTTAACCACCTAGTGCTATGTCCTATGGAACAGTTTCAACAGTACAACACTAGGAAAAGATTCTTGACCATGTCATAGTGTAGGGAAAGTTTGTCAAAATTCATTCTGCCCATTTAGATCACCTTTTCAAGGTAATCAAAGTACTTACATTAAACAAATAGTATTGCAAAGGCAACTATTATCCCAAACAGCCCTCATGCTTTAATCAGCACAACTCTAGAGTTAACTCTTTCACTGCCTCATAACATTGATAAGAACAACCACACAGTTGCTGTCCAAGAACAGTCTCTATAAGAGCCACAATGCTACTCCTTAAACAGCAATGGTGTTGCTGACCTGTTTCTAAAATGGCAGACTACTGCCCAAGGGACATGACCCAAAATGTAGTGCCCTTGGAAAATATTAGTGCACTTCCTTCAGAAGACATGCGCCACCATGAGGCTAAAACTACATTAATCTTTTTCTTTGTTTAGTAGAGGCTGACCTACAGTGACAGCAAGCTAAATTTGCACAAGGCCAAATTCTTCTCAGTTACACCCATGAAACTCCTTTAATAAGGTTATATACCTGTAACCAAGAAGAATATGATCCAGGCTTTTGTTAAGAAGACAAATCTTCATTTGCCATATCAAAACAGGCAATACTATTGAAGCCCTGCTGGCAGCATCAATGCTTCACTTGACTACCTGTGCTGGCAGTAGGATTTTACACAGAGGTAGGCTGGAGATGTTTTTAATGTAAAGCTATCCTATAAGGAAGCTCCTATCTAGCTGGATTTGCCGTTGCTTGGATCAACTGACCTTGGCTGAACTCAGGTCAATGGCCTAGAGATGACTGGATTGCATAACAATTCAACAATATACTCCATTGCTCTGCTTCCATGTAAAGTCTTGCTCTTGTCACAGTGACTATGTAAAAATGGCCCCTTCTTACAAAACAGATCTGTTCTTACTGGACTAAATTTGGTGCTGTCTGAAGCAGGCAGAGTTTGAACTTAAGTAAGTGGAAGTTGTCCTATTTGGGCAGGGTGGCAAATCTTTAAATCACATCTGCTGACCAAAACAAGCTTCCCTTGTTCAAAGTCAATGCAGCTACAAGAGAGGGAGTTGGCCCATCAGGAAAAAATGGCCAGGTTCTGCAAACAGATGCTTTATTACTGCTAGGACATGACTGCAGTTTTGGATTTCAGACTGAGTTTGTAGGGTTTGGCAGTTTAGCAAGAAAAAATCCAACTCTCTGGATTCCTGCAGAGCCCCTGAGCTGCATGGACTCTCTGGAACCAAGCATGCAAGATCAGGGGTCGCCAAGGGGAAAATGACCTAAATCAGGGGTGACCAAGGTATGGCCTGTAGGCTGGATTTGTCCTGCAGAGCAGTGTCATCTGTCCCATGGGGTTCCCCCTAGACATGGACATTTGGTATGAGCAGCTGCAGCACTAATTGCCACAGCTTTTGGAGAGACAGCAATTAACACTGCCACTTCTCTTCCTGCAACCAAATTTCTGGACCTGTGAAAGGCCCAGCGGGTCATATATGGAGCACAGAGCTGCACCATTTAGCTTGTAAAACTGCCTCTGAGGCCAGAGATTTGACAGTGTGAGGAGGTGTGGAGATCAGTGCAATCACTACCAAATTCCAGCCCTGCAGGCCAGATGATGCAGCTCCACTGTCTTGATCTAGCCCACAGACCAGCCCCATGCCACACATCTGGCCTGTGGAGTCAAATGAGTTGGGCACTACGGATCCAGCCAAGTGACTATGTTACAAGTGGTTAGTACAGCCTTGATCATTTATATGGAGGAAACTTACAGTGTTTTTAGTCATATGCTGTGCTGACAAGCTCACTTTTTTTCCTTTGCTCTCCAGACACCCAGATGCTGGGAATGTGGTAGAAAGGGTGTGCTCACTTAACTAGAGGAAATGCACTTGCTGTTTAACTACAATGTTTCCAAACAAGTAAAAGTGGTGATGTAGTGGGAAGATAAACTTTTCCAAGTCTTTTGTGGGGGTGATGCAGGATATTGAGAGGAACAGAAGTTAAACAGAGGAAAATTATGAATAAGACGGTATCACTGGGGTTCACAAGAACCTTACCCTGCCCACTGAATGGGGATAGATTTGCCCCTGGTAAATTGTGCTTTTGCAACTTTATTTCCTGTATTAAAAATGATATATTATAAAACAATTAAGAAAATGAAAAGGTCATTTCACAGGAAATGTCAACACTCTTTGTTTCTGTTCCATCAGGACTGCAGACCTTCCTGTGATACAGCAGTCCTCACAGCTGTCATTTTGCTATTCTGCCCCTATGGCTGGGATAGACAGAACTCCCATAGCTCTGCCTGCCTTCAGCCCCTGTGGCAATAGTTTAAAGGCCATTCTGAGTAGACACAAAACCTTGGATAAGGGACACTGAAATCCATGCAATGAATATAAAGTTGCATCCTCCTCCTATAATTTCAGAGCTGTTAGAGGCTGGAAGGGACCTTACAGATCATCAGGTCCAGCCCTCTACACTTGGGCAGATAAAGGGAAAAGCACACTGCCCCCCACTAACAGCAGGTTCATCTAGGATTTGACCCCAGGACCTCACACATCCAAAGTGAGAATCATACCCCTAGACCAACAAGCTACTTTTAAGCCAACAAGAGTCTCTGTGTCCCACTCCCTGCCCTAGCCATGCCTGTGCCTTGCTGCCTCCCAGGGCAGCACAGAGTTTATTTACAAACCCCCCTCTCACTCCCAGGGTATACAACGGAGCAGCTCCACATGCCCTGCCAGAAAGGCTGCTGCCTCAGTTCAACCTGACACCACCTCACCTTGGGCTCTTTAGGTGAGTTCTTCAGGGGAGAAGGGCTTTCCCTTTCACCACCTCCACTTCTCCCAGCCCCTCCATCCCTGGCTGAGGTGTGCCTGCAGCTTCCAGCTGCTTGGGATTGGGCACTTGCAAACTGGGTTTGCAGTGCCTTTCCCGATGCAATGTCCCTTTTCAGGTATAAGACTGAAGCATGCCACCAATTTGAAGCTGGAAAGAAAAGGGCGCCCCAGAGATCAGAAGTTTGGGAAATGAGCTATCCACCATAATCCCTTCCATTTCAGTCTCCTGGATGAATGACACAATTTAAACATAGAACATTATTGTAACTAGGGTCAGTGAGTAGCTGCAGAGACTCATCTGTGTTGGGACTTGGCAGAGAGGGTCAGCCCCTGGGATTTTTGATATGATGTGGTCACACTGGAGCTTGGAATTGTGCTCAGCCACAGACTGTGGCTGAATGAACTGCTAAGAAGGAAGATAGAGAGCCTAAGAAGGAAGAGAAAATAGTTGTGCTGGACTCTGAAGAGTCCCCTGAGAAAAAAAGGAAACAGGGCCTGACAGGAACTTCATTCCATGCCTCTTTGCTTCTTCCCAGTGTCTCAGCAGCTAGAATGAGGAGACAGGTCAGCATGGCTTTTTGTGCCAGCAATCAGGAGCTGATGACTTTCCTCTCACTGAATACCCTGCCTATATCAGGCGAGGACCAAGGGCCCACCAGCTCCCTTATGTATCACTTGTGGAGGATGCCCTGAAGCAGAGAGAACACAGGCGATAGGAACAAGAGCTCACTCTTTTCTTATGAAAGGGAGCTGGCCAGGGAGCTGAAGAAGTAAGGGATGGCACCTGTCCCTAGGGAAGTTCTCTCTTCAGGGCCAGCACAGCTACCAGCACAATGGGAACCCACAGGAGCTAGCTGTAGAGAAGGAAAATGGGAGGAGAGGTACCAAGAGGAGAGGATAAATGAGGCCTGCTGATGCTGTCCACAGAGAAGAGAGAGGCAAATCTCCCCAAAGCAAATGTTGGCTGCAAAAAAGAACAACCTCTTTGCATCTCAGTTCAGACACAAACTGAAGCTCAAAGACTTTGACTGCTTTCCCTCACCTTATTTGTAACCTCCTACCTCTGTGCTGGCAGGCTTCAGTAGGGTGGCGGAAAGGCAAATGCCATGACAGTGGCTGTTCTTTCAGTATTTCCTGCTCAACTGGCAGCAGAAGGTACTCGAAGTTTAATAAAAGGGCTAATCTCATAGGATCTCCACCTGCTTTTGATAGAGATGAGAGGATCAGACAGCTCCAAACTGTATCCAGTGCATATTAGTACTGAAGTCCAGACCTTCCAAAGTAATTTGCAAACCAGCAGGGATGCACTTTCCCCCAAAAAACAGATCTCTGTGAGACTTAACAATCAATCTTAAGAGTTGGCAGCTTTGGATTTACTGCTGCAGTCTCTTAGCACTCCATACTACTGTGTGTCCAAGCCTATCTTTGCTTGTAAAACATGCTATGGAATTGCACAACAGATGAGATTATAGCTGCACACCCCCCTCCCCACCACATATACACCCACTCATTCATAAAGCAGTGAAGTCACACAAGGTAAGTCAACCCCTGCTGTTTTGCTTCCAAATATTTTTGAAAAAACCCTCCTGCCAGACATCTGATAGAAGTGGTTATCATTTGGGGGCAAGTCAGCAACTTAGTTTTTCTTTAGTGCTGGCAATCACCATCTCTGCCATTAGGATGAAGAGCCTGAAAGGCCTACCACAGAGCACACCAGTTCTGTACTCTAACAGCTAAGCATTGGAGAAGTTGCAGATCTTTTTGTTCCTGATGCACAGCTGCATTAAACGTAGATCCCTTGAACGATTGACCACAGTCTATCACTGCATTTTGTCCAGGTCATCCATGAAGAGCTCTTATGAAGGAGAAAGTAGACAAAGGAGGGAACTAGAAACTTTTGGGTCTCTGGTTTTAGCTCTGCCAGTGTATGGCTTAAAATCTCCTCATGTCTGTAATATTAACCTCCTCAACCCAGGATCTGAGAGACCAAATTCAACATGTGTAAAATGTTCTGGAAGATGAAATATGCCATAGATACTAAAAAAAGAAAACCTGAAAAGACACACAATTTTTTTCGTATTGAAAGATCCACTGTGCCTCAGAAGAACACAGATTTAAGGTGGGAAAAGAGAAGAAACTCAGAGTAAAGGGATGAAATCAAGAGGTTAAACATTAGGTAGCACTTTCTGATAGTGAGATCTACCAGGCCACGTGGTTGTGCCAAAGGAAATGGAATCCCTGTTACTTGTGATGCTTCAAATACACAAATAACTGTTATGCATGTAGAAAATACATCATGTTTGTTTTTGTATGTGTGCACAACCATGCACAAGCTGTGGTGGGATAGACTTGATGTGACCTAATATCTCATAGATTTCATAGACATTTGGGCTGGAAGGGACCCCAGAAGATCATCAAGTCCAGGCCCCTGCCCCAAGGGCAGGAAGTCAGCAGGGATCATAGGATCCCAGCAAGATAAGCATCCAAATGTGTCTTGAAGGCGTTCAAAGTGGGTGCTTGAACTGCCGGCGGCGGCAGTCTACTCCAAACCTTGGGGGCTTGGACAGTGAAGAAGTTCTTTCTTATGTCCAGCCTGAATCGGTCACGGCGGAGTTTGTGACCGTTCAATCTTGTCATCCCTTGGGGTGCTCTGGTGAACAGACATTCCGCCAGATCCTGATGAGCACCTCTGATAAACTTATAGGTGACCACCAGATCACCCCTGAGCCTGCGCTTTTCCAGACTGAAGAGTCCCATAGCTGTCAGCTTCTCATCATAAGGTCTGTTTTCCTGACCTCTGATCATGCGCGTGCCTCTCCTCTGTACCCTCTCAAGATTCTCCACATCCTTTTTGAATTGTGGAGACCAAAACTGGACACAGTACTCCAGCTGCGGCCTCACCAAGGCCGAGTACAAGGGGAGAATGATGTCTCGGGATTTGCTTGAGAAGCATCTATGGATGCAAGCCAGCATTTTGCTCACTTTACTAGCCACAGCATCACATTGAAGGCTCATGTTCATCTTGTGGTCATGATTGACCCCCAAGTCCCTTTCATCTGTAGTGCTAACCAGTGTAGTACTGCCAAGCCTATAAGCATGCTACAGGTTTTTTCTCCCAAGGTGGAGAACCTTGCATTTTTTGGTGTTGAACACCATCAGGTTCTCATCTGCCCATTTCATGAGTCTGTCAAGATCTGCCTGGATCACCCTCCTGTCCTCAGGTGTGGATGCTTTACCCCACAGTTTGGTGTCATCGACAAACTTGGCCAGTTTGCTTCTGACACCAGTGTTCACATCATTGATGAAGATGTTAAATAGTATAGGCCCTAGGACAGAGCCTTGAGGGACCTCACTGGTGACCACGCACCAAGATGACTGGCTTCCATCAACCACCACCCTCTGGGTCTGACCATGGAGCTAATTCTCCAGCCAGTGGATTGTGGTGAGGTTGAGGCCACAGTTAGCCAGTTTAGCCAAGAGGTGATTATTGGATACCAGATCGAAGGCTTTTTTAAAGTCAAGATATACAACATCAATCTCTTCCCCCTTGTCCAGGTGATAGGTCACCTGGTCATAAAAGGAAATGAGATTGGTCAAACAAGACCTACCCACAACAAACCCATGCCGGGTATCCCTCAGGATACTGCCTTCAACTAGTCTGTTAAAGATGGCCTCTTTGTCTGTTCCAGCTCTAATTCACTCTTATAGCAGCATGTAACTTTCTGTACAGTAGCTACTTTTTAAATTAGATTTTCTTTTAGTCCTTGCATTTCAAGAATGTCTGACTTGATGCATCAGCTGAGCATCCTCACAGCCTGTAAGCCATAGCTGAATAAAAAAACTATCTTTTTTGTTGGTTTATGAAGCTGACCAGCAAATTTTATTGAGGAAACCCTTTCTTAGAGACATTCCAGGATGCTGCACACTGAAAGATGATAAAAAAACCTAACAGTTACCTAAACACAGTTCTGCCCGACTTCACACTAAACACAGCTATCTACCTCTCTTTAAAAAAAGTTAATGAGCCAAGCTTAGCTCTGTCAAATCTGATAGCCTCTCTGAAAACATTTGATCTGCAACCCCTACTATAGTCCATCTTGGGTTGGTTTGAGCACCCCTGCATAGGCTGCTGAGGACTTCCTGTTTACTGACCATCAGCCCTCATGTTATCACAGCACATGCAGTGTCTGGAATAGCACCTGAGCGTTACCAGTGTCCCTAAACTAAACTGCAGTAACTTTAAAGAAAAATAAGAGTGGTGCCTAAGGAACGCACTGCACTGGTGTCATTGTAAACCTAGAGCTGCAAACTAACACAGAGCTTATTTCCCCAAAAAGAATAGAAAAAAGTATTTAGCAAGACCCATATTTAGCGGAGAGAGAGGTCAGAAGCTCTCTTAAGCTATCTTTCATCATTTCCGGTTTCACTGATGGTTGCAACCTTTTGTTACATCTGAACCTCTTATGCTGCACGTAACAATAAATATTCTGCCCTTGTCTAGAATTTTTCCTCTGGGGCTCTAGTGAAACCAGCCCGATGAGCTAGGAAAGCATCATCTTCCCTGTTTCATACGAATGGGGACAGAGGCACAGAGGTGAAATGCTGTGGCCAAGGTCATGCTGCCAGTCAGTGACAGGGCTTGGAATACAATCCAGCACTCCTAATCTATCTTTTCCTATTCCTGCCACCAGACCATGCTTCATCCTTTCCTTAGTACCAGATGTGGGGCATGAAGAAAGGTGCAAGAAGCTTTTATGGGCCTTGATATGAATTTCTTTACCAGGTATCTTCTGTTTCCTGAGTCAAAAATCACCAATATTGATAATGAAAGTGAGAGCATAAGATCCACATGACATGGAGGAGCTGCTGGGGTCTGAAATAATAAGGGACAATTTAGAGGGACAACAGGGACTATCCCCATGAAGCCTGCAGCTCTTGCGCTACTTGTTAACTTCTCATGGGGTATCTAGTTTTATGGAAAAGTTTTTCAATTCTATTAAAATAATGCAAGCCCTTGAACTTTACTGCTTTCCCCCCTTCAAGAGGAAAGGGCTCAAAAATAAATGTCACTCCTTCCCTTCTGCTCCCCGCCACATTTTTTCTCCCCAAAGCACAGAGCAAACCCTTCCAAAGTTCCAAGGGGCACTACTGCCAGGGAGCAGTGCCCCTACTAACTCAGCAAAATGAAATTTGGAGCTGCCCTTGCTAGAAACTGTCATGTGAGGTGGAGCAAATGCCGACTCTGTGATCTTTCTTGTTGGCAGCAAGTAAATCAGCAAAGCAACACACAGCTACTGAAATAAAAGTTTTTACCTCCATGTTCTGCATGTGAGAGGTGTCCTCAGGGCAGCCTTTCTTCCCCACCCCTCTCCCTCTTATCTTTGGAAAAATTCGGCCCAGCCAGAGCAAGAGCACACTGCTGCAGTGCGGAGCGTACGGTATCCGAGCCCCAACTCAGCTTGAGAACTTGCAGAGCCCAGTGAGTGGCCCTGCACTGTGAACAAGGAAGGAGGGAGGGTGGGTGAGAGGAAGGGAGGGTGGGGAGTGGAGGGGGAGGCAAGGCAATCAGGGTTTAAATTTAGACACAAATCTAAACAGATACTGTCCTTCCCAAAGTGCCGGGCTTGAAAGAGCAAGTCAGAATGAGCAGTAAACTCTCCTGCTGTATTCACATGGGGAGACCATGGGTGCATTTCCCCTGTATCCCTGCCTTTCTTTCTCTTTTCTCCCTAATCCTAACACCTTCCTTCCCCATAACCCTGCCTTATTATTTTTTTTGCATTTTCCCTTCTTTCCCCTCTGCCGGCAGTGGCTGTCTCCTGTCTTTCTTGGGTCTGTCTGCCTCCTGCATTTCTGTCTCAAATTTGGCTCTCTTCTTTCTCACTGGATTTGTATGGCTGCAGTTTTTCCTTTTCCCTCTCTCTCTCCTCCTCCCTCAAGTTCTTACCTTTTAATGGACAGCATGAGGCATTGGGGGTGGGGGGGGTGGGGAAAGAGATTTGGAGAGGCCAGAGGAACAGAAGACAAGCAAATCTCAGATTATGACTTTATTTCTGTTTGTACAGCACCTAACACAATGGGATTCTGGTCCATGATTGGTCTCTATAGAAGCTTCAGTTTCACAAATAATCAACAACTGTAATTTGTAGTGGAGAATTCTCCCCACCCCCTTAGGACTCCACTATATAAGCATGGAAAAAGATGGCTCCACTGGAAGATTAAAATTGTTGAGGGTGAAAAAGAAGTAAGTTTTTCCACTTTCAGCTCTTTTTACCCTATCTAGGCTTGATGCTACTTCTTTCTCAGAAAGTACTTGAGCACTGAAAACTAAAGCTTCGGTTGTAGTAAAGCTTTTTTAATGTTAGATGTACAGGATTTGCTTGGGAAAAAATTAAACTGCAAGAGACTTTAGCTCAGCTTTCTCGTTCCATTCAGACCAAGCAAGCACCAACAGAACAGAGTCCGTGATCTCCTGCCTAACCATCAGGCACATGCTTCCTCAAGAATGTGAATTTCCACCTCCCAAGATCAAGGAGAGAGTTTGGAAGCACCTCCTTTGTCTACTGCTGAGTCCCTTTCCTCAGTTACAGCTGGGAAGGGACATGGTCCTTTAAACTGTTTCCTATCTGTCTCTGGGGCAGGGGAGAATTAAATTAATTTCTGAAAGAGATGCTCACTTTTCTGCTGCTGTCTTCCCAAGCCCCTACTGGTTATGGAAACAAATGAACAAAAAAGAGGTGGGATCAGGATTTAAACTTGAACCTCCTCAGGACAGTGGTGGTATTAGTTTCCTTAATAAGCATAGCTATATGGATCAATAACATACCATTTTAGGACTTTCTCAATTTGAGCCTTCAAGTCATGGCACTTCAGTATACGATGACCTCCCACTGTCCTGTCAGGGAGCAACTGGCCAACAAGGATTAGTATTTTAAACCCTAGATACACATGTGATCAAATACTCATCATTTTGAAACCAACCCAAACCATCTAGCAATATACTAGCAGCTGATCAAAGTACAGGACAGGTGCCCTGTACAAAATGACCAGTTAGTGACTGGAGACTACCAATTTACCAGCTGCCCTGCTGTATGACAAGGTATGGGGCATTACCTGTTTCTTTATGAATAAGTAATTCAACTACTTTATGGATAAGTAGTTACACTGCTTCCTCTTTCCCATGTATAGGGAACTGGGGATTGGTGGAATTACTAAAACAACGATTGCTGAAGTCAGAGAAAGGAGTGTCTATGGGACAATGTCTTCTCCCACAGAAAGAGCTGAATTGGGTTGCATCCTAAATAGGGGAATTTTTCTGATGGTGTTAAAATATTTTAGTTTCTTCGTACAAAGAAAACTAAATTACTTTCTACTTCAAGGATAAATAGAGGGGTAGGATGGAAGCTTTCCTAAGACTGGCTTTTTGCTGGTGAAACAACCCATTAGCTTCTATTTCTCCATTGTAAACAACTTATCAATGCCACAAATGGAAGTGTCAGCAAAGAGACCAAGAATTGAAAAGAACGCTGAGATACTGAGACCCATTCCCCACTCTTATCCCTGGAAGAGGTCCCTACAGGCTGATGGAACCGGTGACAAGGGAGAGGGAACATTTTTGCCATCAGAGTCAAACCTATTCCGGGGATAGACTCCATCCACTGGAGATTTCAGTGGGGTATTTTTCAAGTGTGGGATGCCTGCAACAGTTCTTCAGAAACGCACCTCACCAAAGATTGCTCCATTCTGTTGCACCTCTGTTTCAGCATCATTGTTTTCTTCTCTGAGAAGGGGTATATACTGCAAGTATTACTTGCAAACCAGGGAGCGGAAGTTCCTTGTAGAGGCTTATGAAAAAGGAAACTGCTAGGCAAGAGATAATATCATTTTACTCATATTATGAACATGAAGGCTGCTGCAGCTGCCCAGTTTCATGCCTTCACTTGTTTTGACTTCTGTATTTATTCCTGCAACAAGCTGTTGTACCATAAGACAAATACACTCTTCTCCAGGATTTCCTACAAACACCCAATGAACAGCTTAAATGCCAGCGCTCTGAACATGGTCCAGAATTAGGGGTTTTCTTTCACGAAGAAGCAGACCGTGAACATGTAGAAACGTGCTGTATGTTGAGGTCTTAAGATAGAAAAATGCAAAGTGTGAGCTTGTTCAAGAATTTCTTGTTGAAATGGAAGTGTCTGGATTGGAAATCACCAGAAAAATCTGAGCCAAACTATCCACAGTCTTTAATTTTGTAAAATCTTTTTACAGAAAGTTTGTAAGGAACAGTCTGGACTATCCAAGAGGGGAGAACAGAAAAATTGCATACCTCCCAGACTTATGTTTGTGCATGCCAGACTGAAGGGGTAGATGAATGGGATTTTCTAGTATGTGCCTTTCTGCAACTTTGTGCACATTTCTCCGTTTATGGGGGTACAGTGGAGTCTGTGGGTCTGCTTGATATGTTTGTGTATAGAAAAGAATGTTTCTATTTATGTTCTACTTATTAGAAAAAAATCTAGCTGCCACATGTGCCATTAAATTAGACTCTAGAGTGGAATTTCATCAGAGGGTTAGAAAACACTGCTTTTGTGGTCCATTTGGTTCCCAGCTGAGCCATTCTGCTCTAGGTGAAGATCATCCCAGACAGTTCCCATCCAGCTATGCTAGTGCTTTTTCTGAAGATGTGCACAAACCATGGGGGAAATGCTGCCAGGTACCCCTTCTTCTACAAGGTTTCTCCTTCTATGCCTCTGGAGGAAGCAGCATAATTAGTTCTGCCATGACTAGGTACCACAGTGTTTGCTGGCCTCTTGTGATTCTGGTTACTGTCACTCAGGCAGAGCTCAGATTCTATGCTAGTGGATGCTATTATGTGAAATGAGAAAACTCTCATATGCAAGGATATCTCAAGTCTACAATCAGAGGACAGTAAAGCAGGAGAACTTTTACATTTTAATGTATCAGAGGTTGAGTCCCAGGTTTGAATACCTGTGTAGCAATTTAATTGGGGGTGTCTATGAAGGTAGATAATTTGGGAGTCTGTGTTTACGAGAGTGGACAGTTAGTGTGGGTGGCTGGGGGTTATGGGTGTCTGTCTGTACTGTGGGTTTTGAACCTGTGTTCTTTTGAAGACATTCATTTAGGATTTGTAGAACCATGAAATTGAGGGGCATAACTTTGAAACTAGTTAGTCTGGGCGTATGACATATGCTAGCTAGTGGCATACACATCACTTGTCAGGAATGGTGTTATTAAGTAGCAGAGGGAATCCTGTTTTCCCCAAAACTTGCACAGAGAAGCTGAGTTCTAAACCTTCCTTGTTCCCACCAGAGTATTTAAGTCTCAACTAAAGAAAAGAGGAGAGTGTGGCCACAAGAGAATTTGAATTTCTTAGTTTAATCAATTCTAAAAGCCAACATCCTGTTTTTGTGTAGGGTTCTCACATCAGTGCCTGTAACCCTTCTCTGACAATGGCAATTTGACAGGAAGTAAGTGCAAACAGCATTTTATATGGGAACCTCACTTTCTGAACCCAGCATCCTGCTGTGTCCTGAAATATCTTCTCCTTCTACCCCTAGCCTCGCCCCTCAGCAGTAAACTAACACTGCAAGCTCCAAACCTCACCCTCCTCTTCAGGGAGTTATCAGCAGGAAATGAAGTCAGTTGGAACGCTTTGTACTACTGACATTTTTTGCTCTAATTCTGCAGCTGCATTTAAGCACATTTGAAAACCTTCCCCTCCCCTTTTCCCCCCTGCGCTAACTCACACTCCAGGCTAGGCTGGTTGGCATTGATGGGACAAGGTGTTACAGGCCCTATGATGACTAGAGCTCAAAGCAAACTAAGAACGTTGTGGCTAGATCCACTTTGGTTCTCTAGGCACAACCAAAGAGCAAGTCAGATAGGCCCTACCCCAGAAGCCACAAAAGAATTAAGGGGGCAGAAAGAAGTGACAATCTTCAACCAATCTGGCTACAGGAAGCAGCCTATAGCCATGACCAAACACAAGTGCATGGCTGCAGACTACTTACAAATGGCCATTTGGGTGAAAATTTGACCCCTTACTGCATACAGGGTCAGATGAAGATGTTTTAAAACAGAGCATCTTCTGTAACTTCTGTCTGTGCTGCCTGCCAGCCTGTTGCTGTTTTCAGAATGGGAAGGGGGAAAGGGACCAGAAGGAGTTTGGTCTGGAGGGTCTTTCTGCCCCTGCTGGAGGTTGGGGTGTATTGGAAACCCCTTCAGGTATTGGGGGGGGGGGGGGCTCCAGTTCACCCACCCCAACCTCTAGCACCTGCTGGGGAACCCCTAGAATGAGCTCCTTCTGTTCCTTTTCCCCCCTCCCGTTCTGAAAACTTTGCATCCTCGCAGGGAGGAGGGGCTGTTGCTAGAGGAAACCACCTGCAAGCTTCCCCCCGGGAAACAACAGTGAACTTTTGTTTGGTCTGGGGGATCCTTATAACTCAGAACGCTCCCTGCCAAGCCTTCTCAGTTACAGTGGGGAGCTGCACATCTGTCTGCGCACTAAAAGTGCCTGAATTCACTTGGCATTGGAAGATAAGGGTCTAAATGATCTCAGGCTGAGAAGGGCCTAGAACAGGGGTGGGCAATTATCTTGGCTGGAGGGCCACTTCATGAGTTTTGGTGATCTGCAGAGGGCCACAAGGGTAGCTCTGCCCCTTGACAGGTACCCTACCTCCTGGTTGCTATCTTGGAACTAAAAGTCCTGTCCCTAACACCTAATCTTTGCCACCAGAAGTCCCACCCCTTAACCCCAGAAGTACTCCTTTTGGGAGGAGGGGGTTGCCATCTTGGAACCAAAAAATAAATTATATGTAACACCCACACACACTTGGGGTTGTAGTGTCTCAGCGTGGTGGTATAGCTGGGACTGGATGTCCAGGCTGCAGCCATAAACCTGGGCCCTTTTTGCTGTTTCACAGTTGTTGCATTTCAGCCCACCTGTGTGGGGCTGAACCCCAGCCATATGTTGGGGTGGCAGATTTGGGCCACGGAGAAGCCCTGGCACTTCTTCTTGTTTATCCAGGACTCAGTGTTGTATAGGCCTGGCCAGCTTTTGGCCACCCAGTCCAGACCCAGCGAAATAGGCCTGGGCCTTCTTTTCTCCCTTTTGCAGTTTATGCCCCAACCAAGCAGTGCAATTGGGCACTAGTTGTATGTAGCAGGCTCACCTTTCAGAGCTTGGGTTGAGTCCCAGGCTTGAGATCCTGCTGTTTTGATTGGTGGAGCCCATCCATCAATCAGGAGGCAGCAGGAGGAAAAGTCATGCCCCTTTCCTGAGGGGAGGGGGAGAAGAGCTCCCTTGGACCTGACTGAAGACTATAAACTGTCAGGTCTGGAAGACTTCGGGGCAGAGCCCTGGAACGTATAAAAGGAGCTGTGCCCCCAGTGTGGGGAGCAGATGCAGCAAGGGACTCAAGAAGAATGGAGCCAAGAAATGCTGAGGAGCTCTTCCCCAGAGGGCAATAGGCCCAAGGCTCCTGAAGCTGCCACTGGAGGAACAGCCTTAGGAGTGGTGTGAGACCGCTTGGGCTGTTGATGGCGCACAGGGATGGTGCGTAATGAACCAGCCCTGGGAGCAGTGTGAGACTGCTTGGGCCTATCACGGTGCACGGTTTGGTGCCTGAGCCTAGGTTTTGGGAACTGCAAGCAGTGGCTCGAGCCTGCAACCCCAGAGGGCCAGCAGGCCATACAGTGCACAGGGTGGCACATGAGGGAGTAGAGCAAGGGAGCAGCAGAGACTGTCTGGGTTAGCCACCCGGCGTGGCCTGGCCTGTGCTAATGGAGTCCTCAGGGCCAAGCCAGGGCATGGGGAAATGATAGTGCTGCAGTGTGAGGCCCAGCACCCAGGAGCCAGCAGCAGTGGTGCAACAGCTGAGCCTTCGGTGCCCAGAGTGGGGCACAGGGTGGGAGGAGCCCAGCAGCACAGGAGAGACCTGAAGAGGCGCTTTAGCAGAGGAGAACCCATTGAGCTGCACCCTGATCACCACCACCTGAGGGAGCATGAGTCATTGGGCCCTTGGGTCCTACAGGGGAAAGACATTTGGGGCGGGCAAACCCAGAGAGGGGGCTGGGTGAGCAGCTCCCCTCCCCTCCCCCACCCATCTAGTCAAGGCCCTAAGGGGAGGGGTCCCGGTGCTTTCTGGACACCCCTCAAGGGACCCCATTGGAAGGAGGACTGTCTCTTGCCATGGGTCAGGGACTATATTAAGGAATAGGTGTTATTAAGATTGTTCCTGTTTGCGCCTTATATTTTGTAATTGAAATGTTGTATTGTGTTGATGCTGCTGAAATTGTTTTATTGTGATAGGCAAATAATGTTATTTAGGGTTTGACCTTGGTTATTGGTTAATGTTCACTGTGTAAATATATGTATATGATATTTACTTTTATGATTATATATATTATAACTCAATAAATTGTATATAGTTAAGAACTTTGGGCTTGGACTAACTCTATAGAGGAAAGAGGGATCTGCTTGACATTCTGGCATCCTTCTCACAGCACCCCCTCCTGCTGACCCATCCCATCCCACAGAGAATAGGGCACACCCTTGGGTGTACCTGGGTTACATGTAGTTCAGGCAGAAGCCAAGATAGGCCTGCTCCCCCCACCTTTTTTTTGTTTTTGTTTTTTCATAGCTGTTAGGTCTCAGCATAGCAGTGTATCTTGTTTGTGCTATATATTGTGCCTTTTCTGGGACTGGAAGATGATCACATTCCCCCTCATTGTGTCCAGACCATTGTCTTAAGATTCAGCCCATAGCCAAATAGGCTTGGTGCTCTTTTGTTTTATGTCAGCCCCTGATGCAGGACAAGCCTGAGTCCCCCTTTTACTGTTTTACAGCTGTTGTGTCTTAGCATAGCTGTATTCTTGAGCCCCGCTGTACATTTGCTGCATGTCTGGGCCTGGCTTGGGGCCTGGCACGTTTTGAGTTTCGCACATTTTGGGCCTGGCATATGTTGTTGCTTTTGTGTCCTGACCAAGCAGTGTGGTTGGTGCTGGTTGCAGTTCAGGCTCTTTTACTGTTTGGCTGGCTTTTCTTAGAGTTCCCCAGCAGAGCTGGATTAGGAGTAGAAACTTTGGGGTGCAATATGCTGACAAAAACTGTAGTTAACCCATCAAAGCGACCACGTGGAAGGAGAGATCAGTGCTACAGCTTTGCAGAGAGCAATGAGAAGCCCTTGCAATTCAGAAGGACCTACGATCTCTAGCAACTCCCTGCGGTGCAGCAGACCCATGGAGCAACTCACAGGACTCTCCAGTGTGGGCTCCCTCTCCAGCCCATTACTGATGGGCAGGTATAGGGGTGCAGGCCCCCAGACCTACCCTTTGGGGAGTCCCAAGTCCCAGACTATCTGGGTATGGTTAAAGCTGCTCCAAGAGGGTGCCACCTAGAGACCTTGTTTTGTAGTTCATAGTGTTTTAAAGTTATAGTTAGTGTTTACTTTTGGGTTTTTTCTTTATTCTTTGTAATAAATTTCGATGTTGTGTTAAAACTGCTTGCAAGGGAAGGATAGTTGATTTGATTGGACATCTTAGTGATTCATTTAGTGTTTCTGAGGTAGTTTGGGTGGGGGCTTGAGCCAAAGTGAAATATACTTAGTACCCCAAAGTTGAACCTGCCCCTTGTTGCTGCTGACAGGTGCTCAGCAGAAGGGTTACACATATACTAAAAGTAAAAATCTACTATAACATATTTATTTCAAAAAATATTTTTGTCCTGATTTATGTGTGTTTCCATAGTATATATAGAGGTGATTGCATAATACCTCAAAAATAGCCTTACTTTTGCATATTGTGTGTGTGTGTGTGTGTGTGTGTGTGTGTGCGCATGGTGGGGTGTATGTGTGGGGCTTGTGAGGCAGTATGGCTTTGGCTGGCGGGGTGTAGAGTATGTTGGAGGGTGTGGGTATGTGTGTGTGTGGGGGTATTGTGGGGGGTGTGGACAGGTTGTGAGTGTGGGTATGTGGGGTTTGTGGGGTGTGAGAGAGGGTGGTGGGGTGGGAACCCCTTCAATCTTCCCCCGCATCTCCCCCCACACTCCTCCCATGGTGCACAGCCCCTGCCGTCGGTGATAACAGCAGCAGGCAGTGGGCCCTTGGGATGCTCATGGCATGTGCAGGTGCAGCTGCCCAGTGGTACAGGGCTCCTGCCAGATCCAGGAGCTGCACGTGGTGGCAAGGAGCAGAGCCAGGCCAGCCTGCCTCTATCATGGAGGGCTCCCCATGGGTCATGTGCAGCTCCCAGGATTCACACGCCACTGGGGGGAAGCCCTGCATGATGAAGCCAGAAGCCTTTGCTGCTTCCTGCCATGACACGCAGCTCCAGGGTCTCTGCTAGGAAGCAGGGCTCCCTGTCACTTCTCGAAGAATCCTGGGAGCTGCACATGGCAGCAGGGAGTGGGGAAGGCAGCCGGCTCCATTGTGCAGGGCTTTTCTCCCGGTGGTTCATGAGTTCTGGGAGCTGCACATGAGCTGCAGGGAGCCCTGTGTAAGGGAACTGGGCCAGCCCAGGCTCTGTGCTCCCACTGACCCCAGCTCCATGCTTCGGACTCCCACCCAACTGCAGCTTCCCCCTGCCAGCCACCATTTCCCTACCTCCTGCCTGGAGCGAGCGCTGAAACAGGGACATGAGGAGGAGCTGCTGGAGGCCAGGAAAACTGAGCAGGTCCCCCAGTAGCTGCAGCAGTGTTATCGTCCAGAAATTGTCATTGCTGGCTGCGGCTGGGGCCCTCCCATGCACAAGGGTGGGAGCAAAGTGTGTGGGCTGGGTGGCGTACAATTAATTGGTGGGCTCCCGTGGGCCAGATGATATTGCCTCGTGTGCCAGATGTGGCCTGCGGCCTGTATTTTGCCTGTCCTTAGCCTAAAATCTAGGTCTTCCACTTCCTGGGTGAGTGCTCTAACAACTAGGCTCTTACAAAGAGGGAGGGAGCATAGGCCCCCCACACCTGTCTGTCAGGGCCTCAAGTGAAGAGAGGCACCAAAACTTCAGAGGGGTGGGAACTGTGCATAGGGTTTCCTATTGGCTAGCCCAGGCTCTGGGAATCACCCTTGGAAGTCATCTACCTCTTCCTATTTTCTGTTTGGAGCATCTTGGAGCCTAGCCTCATTTATCTGCATTACTTTCTGAAAGCACCAAAGTCTCTCCATTGACAGTCTTGGGTTTCAAGGCAAATAAATGCAGTCAGTTTGGAGTCCCCTCCCAGAAAAAAATGCCCAATTTTTCAGTATTGTTAACTGAGGGCGTGTCTATCCATGCAAATTAATTCAATGCAATAAACTCCAGCGCTTTACATGTGCTCCTGGAACTGAAGCGCAGTGAGCCAGGTTGGAACAGCCCTGGCTGGTGAGGGATCCAAGGAGTCACCCTGCCAGCCTGGGACTCCTTTGACCTGGCTCAGTGTGCTGCAGAGGGGCTGGCTGGGGCATGAAGCTGCTGTAGTGTGGGGCTAGCTGGCACGCAGGCCCCGCACTGAAGCACCCTTGTGCCCCAGCCAGCCTTGTCAGGGTCTACATGTGCGCTGCTGCAGAGTAAAAAAACTCCAGAGCACGATAGTACTTGTATTTACATGTACCACCCTGCTGCAGAGTTAATTAGTTTACTTCAGTCTAATAGCTCTGCATGTGTATATGCCAAGATGTTTGTTGTGTCATATTGAATGTAATAGCTTGAATGTTTGTAATAGTTGCCCATTAGCCAGTTTAGGAAGAAGACAAGATTCATCTTCTTATCTAGGCCATTGTTTTGGTCTATGTGTGGAAGGTCCTGACTTTGCTCAAAGTCTTAACTCTTGAATTTTATCTTTAGAGGCCTTTAACAAAGTTAACCCAAAAATGACCCTTAAGCAAACATCCCACATTCCGAGAAATCAAACCTAGGAGCCTTTTAAAAGATTGGAAAGAAAGGAAACTGCTCAAAGTAATTAAATGATCAACAAAAGAAACTAATTACCAAGCAAAAGAATCTGTTGAGAAAGATCCGAGCCCAAATTTGGGAGTAGTGACAGGTTTGGGTAGGAGGGGCCCAAGACGGCAACTCACTCAATAAAAACTGTAACCTACTGTCCCAATTTGGAGGTAACCTCACTTGCAGAACAACGAAGGAAGAATCGCAAGTGTAGGCCGGATCAGACTGATCACCTGAACCACCCTCTCCGTGAACACGAATTTCTTAGTTCACATTGAAGCTGCAGAGCGACCGAAAGGGACTGAAGGAAGGGGACTTAGTCCTATCAGTATTGAGGCCAGACCATTGAAACGTATTGCTGACGCCAGCCCATTGAACCGTACTGCTGAGGCGAGCCCATTGAACCGTACTACTGAGGCCAACCCATTAAATTGTACTACTGAGGAATGAAAGCATATCTAGATGTTTGGCTTCTCGGAATTCTAGGATTGTAAGTATATTATGAAAAATAATAGTATTGATTCAAATTTAACTTTTAGTTCTAATTGTAATTGTTTTAAAGAAGTGCATTTGGAGCATTGTTTCTGATATCTGTAGTTATTGTGTTCTTAATGTTTGTGGTATTTCTTAAAGCTAAGCAGTGTTATATGCGTAGCAAAGAATTTTAAAATAAAATTGTGTTGTATGAATTAAGTGTGTAATCATTGTGAAATCATGCAATCAACTAAATACTCCCCCAGCCAGTGCATCAAATGAATCAGTAAATTGTGTGGGATTTTCTCTTTTCCATAACCCACTAGAGACATGCTGCAGAGCTAATTAGTCTATTCTGTACTAAACGTCTCATGTAGACACGCCCAGAAACACCTATAGGACTAATCTGTACCTGTCCCTTTGGCTAAGCTAACAGTCTGACCAACACAGGACCATACTTAGTTTGGGGCTGCCCACAACTGCTGGAATTCTGGTTGAACGTTTTCAAAATGTATTGTGCTCTGTGTGTAAGGGTTGCCAAGTGATTGTCGGGATGTATCCCAATTTAAACATAATGGTTCTGCTATGTCACCAGCTGAGGCAGTGCTCTGAACAGAAGTATATCCCCAGCATGTATTGGGAACACAGGAACTGCTATTCTCAGTAGCTCGTTATATGGAAAGAAGCTCACAGGACTCTGTTTCAGCTGCTCTGCTCCCAGCAACACCATCACAGTGAAAGACTTATCCAGTAGCACTGCACTTGCTATCAGGCAGAGTTTTAGTCTTGGAAGCAAAGCAGGTAGTGATATATGAAATGCCATTATCATCCCTTGCAATACCTGAATTTCTTTGGAGTGCTCCAACTTCCAGACTGATCCAGCTCCTCTTCACCTTGTCTGAGAGAAAAGACAACAAAGGAGCACAGAGGTGGTTAACTGAAGGTGTATTCCCTACTGTACACAAGCAATTATGGAAAAAACTCACGAAGAAAGCTCATTGATATTGACTCTGGCAAACTTGTCACTAGGCAGAACAATTATGCTACCAATCTCAAGTATAATACTTAATAAGCCTTACAATATTACAGTCACTGCCCAGGAGCAGGCACAATTTATAGGTAGCATTGGCAGATGTCAATGCATTTTCAAATGTGGTGCTCTCAACCTTGTTCCCAATAGACTGCTATTGAATTAACAAAAACCACCATTCCAGCTGACTTCCTTGTTAAAAGAAAGAAAGAGCAGACAACAGAAAGACCAAGAACAGATGAGTCATAAAAACTGAATGATATGCTCATCCATAGAGGTGGCCCTTCTCAGAGCAGATTTAGGACACACCACTGAGGCACGTGTGGAGAAAGTGGGTGTGGTCATTTTCCATTCTATGACTTTTGTAAGGACTAAAAAAAGACTTTAACATTGCAGATTGTAAGGCCAGCACTACAATCACTTTACCTAATGTTAAAAGGTACAGAATTTGAAGGTATGCAAGTTATGCACACAAATTCAAATAGGACATTTTTCTGAAAAATAAATACATACAGTACATACGTGCAACATTTTTCTGCTGCAATGTGTATGGTTTTATGCAACTTCCTAATGGTAACAGTACAGGAATTGGCTGACAGGGCTGATAGCTGTTGAGGCTAACTCACCAACATTTTTAGTAACAATTTGCATGGAGGATCTCATATGGCACTGTGTGGATGGTACTTCAAAGCTTTGAATACTTAAGCTTTCTGATTGCTGTATCAGAAGTCAGTCTCTTCTGACAAACACAGCGACAAGTGGCTTTAATCTTGTTGGTTGTCATTTGAGTGCACAGAGTTGGCCCAGCTCACAAATCAACCATTTCAGACAGAGACTGTACAGCCCACAAGTGTTATCTGGACAAAGAAAGGATTCTGTTCATGAATAGCCAAATGAAATCTAGACAGGAAGCTTAGCCCAGCTTGTAGTTAGACTGTGGTATCTGAAGACAGTGCTTGCCTAGCCCACAAAATGACAATTCTGCCTAGACTGAACTGGCCTAGCGCAAAGGTGAACTTATCTGGTTGCGCCTACAGAGACCAGATGGGATGGACAGAGAACTCGCCCAGCTTGAGGCTAGACTATTCTCTATAGAGAGAGTGCTTGAACCCAGCCCATAGACCATGATATGCTACCCAAACTGAGATGAAGACCAGTCCACTAATGAGGTTATCTGGACAAAGAGCTAGCCCAGCCCCCAGAGGGAGTAGGTCATGCAGACAGAGGGCTGGCCCAGACAGTGGAAAGATTATACCACATAGTTGTTATTTTAATAAAGTAGATGAGAATGTGAGTTGAAAAGGAGAACTAGCAGCTGGCAATGCTGTCTTGATCCTGTTATGCAAGCACTATGGAACTCCAAGTGCCTTGTGACACAATCAAAAAGCCCTCCCCTATTTTCTATGAAGTGTCTGAGGAAGTGAGAGGAGCCTAGGAGATTTATTTTAGGTGAAATGTTTGATGCTAAACTAGTACATGAGTAGGGAGGGCTCTCTGTCAAGTCACCATCATCAGGCCCTGCTACACCAGCTTCTTGGTGTTGAGACTATCTTCATTCCTTTGTGGCGCTGACAGCAAGAGGACTGTGTCACCATGGCAGACAGACAAGTCCTTAGCGTACTCAGACCTGGGCTTGCCCTTTCCCAATGGAGCTCACCATGACTTTGCATTTTGGGCGCATCTACATGTGCCCCCGTGTGTGCCACCACTGCTGTTACTGTGCAATCGTGGTGGCACATGGGTCATTTCCAACTCTACCTAGTTGCTAGTACCTCATTGCTACTGTGCAGTAGTGTCGGCATCATGCTTCATGCCTGCTGAAGCTACATTGCAGTAGTGACAAGCTAAATCACCACAGGTTATTGCTACGTCAATACAGCATCTTGTGTACATGTACCATTTAAGTGTCTGAACCTAATCCAAAGTTAAGGATATACACCTAAGACACCCAGCTAAGCACTATTCTACCTGGTAAATCCTGTTCCATTCAGTTCAGTCAGTTAGTGCTGTACAGCCTGGTACATCCTGTTGAATCTGATGTGTCCAGCAAGCTCTCATCAGTCCCAAACTTCCAGGAAACAGCTATGCAGACTTTTTGGCTTTTGCAAGCTCAATTACCAAAACTGAAAGAATAGCACCCCCTTGTGACTACAATGGGGAAAACAAGGTGGCTATGTCAAGCCTAAAGAAGGATATACCGCACGTTCAAAGAAAACTTGGGACTTGTTGGATTTCTGTTGAAAGGAATGCATCCAGAAGACACTTCAGTTCCCTCATTTACAGATATTACCCCTTTTAAAGAGTCATTCAATTAACAATAAATAGCTGCAGGTTATCAAATTACAAAACCAATCTGAGAGAGCGATAGAATCATTTGGAGTCAGACTGCTGGGCACAAAAGTTCTCTTGAGATGTGGATAAAATACCTCCAATTTACATTCCTGGGAGAGAAGTGAAGGTCTGCTTTTGTGAGCCATCCAGGTAGCTGTTCTAAAATGTGTTTATAGTTTCCCATGGCTCTTACCGCTTGGCAGGCTGAGCACTTTCAAAACCACACACTGCAATCCATCCTACAATTGCTACAGTTTGACAGTATTCTCCCTTAAAGAACTGATTTTGTTACCATTTGCTTTGCTCCATTTATGCTATCTTATCTACTATCTTGGCATATCTTTTCCTCTTTTTTCTTCTGCTTGGTTTCCCTCCATTTAAAATTTCTGTCACATTGAATTGCTAGCTCTTTCCTTCTCTCACAGGCTCTTCTCTTTTTGCTCAGTACTGTTCTATCCTCCTTGATTTCTCCATAACTCATCTTTATTTCTTCCATGCACCCATGCATGCCTCCCCTACTCATTGACATCCTCTTTCTAGCAGGCCCTCCCTCACACTGTCTAATAAAATGTATTCACACATTCCTCCTCTCCTGCACTTCCTACTTCTCCAAGGATATCTACCCACCCTCTCTTCAGTGCAAAGATGGCAGGGGAATAATTAGCCACTAGAATCTCAGAAAGCAGGACTGCAGCAAGAATGACTGGAGCCAGGAACCCTCTGTGTGCATGCGTTGGGGCAGGGGGTGGGGGCAGATAAGGGGAGGAGGAAAACAGTTGTATACCTAGCACATTTATTTTAACAATCAGTAAAATTTCTATTTCTAGGAGATTTGCGAATTGTTTTTTTTTTACCTTCCTCCATTTTATCAGCCTTTTATTCTAGCTAGCTTTCCTCCCATTCTTGTTTGCTTCCCCTACACAACGGTTGCTATCTTTTTTCTCTTCAAAGGTTTCCACATTTTCCCCTTCTCTAAAAATCTCCTTCTAGTAAGCCTCATGCAGTCTCCTTTCTTTTCATTCTCAAAACCCTTCCAAATCCTGCTTTCTTTATAGCCCTCTGCCCTGAAATCTGGTTTCCTCCATTTCTTAGCCATCTGTACTTTTGTGTGGCATTTGAGCAAGACTCCTAGCAGCTGCTGTCCCTACCTCAGTTCCCTTTTCAGTAATTCTTCTCCTGTTCATTTGAGGACCAAGGGAGTGTTTTCAACTTTATCCCTAGAGATGGTCCCAGATTTCTCTCTCTCTCTCTTCACCCTCTTTCCAGGGGAAAGGAGGACTACATAGTTGAGAGAATATTTATTCCCCTTGGCCATCATCATAGGACAGGGTGGGCAAAATGCAGCCCGCGGGCCAGATGTGGCCCACCAGGCCATTCTATCCAGCCCGCAGGGCCCCTAAAAAATTTAGAAAATTAATATTTATCTGCCCCCGGCTGCCTGTCATGTGGCCCTTGATGGCTTGCCAAAATTCAGTAAGCGGCCCTCTGCCCAAAATAATTGCCTGCCTCTGCCATACAAGGATCGTAAACAGATTGATAATGGATATGTGGTAAATCATCCATTAGTTTCACTCTTTAAAATGAGATTAAACATATTTTTCGATAAGAGATACCCAAGTTCAATTTTTAGGATAGGTGCAGAAGCACTGGGTGAAATTCTGTGCCCCATGTTCTGCAGTAGATCAGACAAGATGATTTTAATAGTGCCTTTTGGCCTTTTATTAAACAAAGTGTAGGGGTTTGGTGGTGCCAGCTATTAATTTGCCTTAGGGCAGTGGTTCTTAATGTGTTTAGACTCAAGGTCCCCCTCAATAGATTTGAGTACCCCTTTGGGGAACTCTTCAGTTCTTAGTTTTCACTCTTTTTTTTTACTACTGAAAAATACTAGAGTAAGTCTTCTGTTGTAAGGAGCTCAGAAAGCGTACAACAGGGCAGAATGGTTTCAAAACTGTGAATTGCTGTTTGAAATCTCTACATTTAACTTGTGAATCATGTTTGCACAACTCACCTGGCACACACGTGCCATGGCATTTTGCTTGGCACTCATGCTTCGGGGTGGACAGCAGGGAAGAGGCTGGTGCTACAAGCATCAGCCCACTTGCAGCTCCCCTGTCATTGGCCTGGAGGTGTGCATGCACCCATTGCCAGTAGTGAACCAGACCACGGATCTGCAGACCTCAGTGCAGCTGCTTTCAGCTTCCCCACCGCTTGCTGTGGGCAGCCCAGGCTCCATGGCAGGCAGCAGGGACCTGCCCAGAGCCTGGACCAGTTGTGGCAGGTGGCCAGGAAGTGCAAGCTGCTGCGCCAAGGTCTGTGGAGCCCTGGCCCAGCTTGTTGCTGGTGGCAGGTACATGCGGGTACATGCAGGCGGGTACATGCACAGCTCTGGGTGGGTGACAGGGAAAGGGCTGCAGCTGCGCTGCTACAGCAAGGATCAGACCCCTTGTGGCTTCCCCACTATCTGCCCCTGGCACACCGTGAAGTTCTGGTGATTTTGGCACTTTGGCCAAAAATGTTGCCAGCCCCCAGCTTTGGGTTTTATACTGCTGTTATTGTACTATCTGAGCTTTTGCAGCATCAAACTGACATTAGCAGCAGTCACTGGCCCTTCCTGTTTAACAGTTCTGTTTGGCATAATGTGGGGACTTTTGGCATGGGATCTGGGAATAAAGGGGAGTGGTCATACTGTTCACATAATTTTTAGTGGAAAGGCTCTCAAAGAGGAAAGTTATGCAACATTTCCTAAGACCCTGGAGACATCGAACCTACTTTGAAACATTCTTTGATTGTAGGAGGCTTTCCACAGAGAACTCTTTGTCCTGGGTTTTGCAATCTGCATTGTTCCAGAGCAGCATAGTTGTTGAAATGGTTCACACAACAAAATTCAGCCTTTGACACAACTGGAGCTTTCTCTATTTATTATCAAGCCACGCTTCCCCAGGAAAGGCACAGGACAGCTTAAAGAAAAAAACAATGATTTAGAAAAGCAGCTAAAACATTTAGTTATATAATTCTATAACAAAAACTCCATAAACAACACCCTGATGTTACCTTGCGTGCTAGATGCCTACCCAAATAAATCTTGCAGTACTTCCATAACATGTCCTAGCAGGCCAAAAAGGGGAAGGAATTCCAAGGTAAATGTAAAAACATCTAACACACTGCCCTCCAGTGGCGATGCGTAGGGGGTGCATGGGGGTGCACGTGCATCCCCTGAGAGTGCTGGCGCATCCCCTGACAGCCAGCATTCCCTGCTTAGGCAATGGTCAGTGGGGGCAAGCGGGAGCGCTGGTGCCCCCGCCGAGAGCGCCGGCCAGGAAGTGGGGGTGCCAGAAGAAGCACCACTGGCATTTCTGGGTCGGAGTGGGCCCCCCCCCGCCCGTCAGCATGATCAGCCATGGGGACACCCCCCTCTGGATGCTGACTGGCCACTGGGGGGGTGCCCCCAACTCAGGAGGCACCAGTCACCTGTGCTGCCCTCCCAAAGGAAGGCACTGACAACCCCTACCAGCCTTAGTCTCCCCCAGACAGCTTTTACTAGCCAGGCCTGGCAGACCTACTAACCAACAGGCAATCTGGTCTAGAATGTCTACATTGCACACTGAGGTGTAACATAGTGATGACCAACTTACCTGGGTGGGGCTTCATGCTAAAGTTACATTGTTTGCCACACCTGAGCTAGTTTGTTTAGGGCTCCTGGCACTGTGTGCCTATGTCCACTAGACTAAAGCTGAAAGGCAAAACTGTCCGGTCTTCCAGGAAAAGTCAAACAAGACTTAAAGCTCTTGCTATCTTGACAGTAAAAAAACAAACAACCCGCCCCCACCCCCAAACCCTCATCCTCCCTTTCAAAGAACCTTTCTGAAGCTGTCCTTGCCTTACTGAACATAAAGAACTCACCCAAAAAAAAAAATCTTTTGCTGTCATCCGTAACATCTGGGTCACCAGTTCTACAAGCAGAGATGTGAAGGGCATTCTACAGCTTCTTTCACAGAGGAAGCCCTGTGGAAAGAAACAGACCTTGTAACATGATCTGAAGTTTGCAGAGCGGGGACTCAGCATTATCTCGAGTGATGAAAGATTCCCTTGGGAAGGGGACCACCCTCAGAAGGCAGCTCCAACATTCCCCGCTAATTTTACTTCAGAGTTTCCTGTGCTGGTTCCAGTCTCACAGGGTAACTCCAGCTCCCTGTCACTACCTTGATGTATTCACAATGTGTGCTGTGAAGGCTAATCTAAGTCAAGTCAGGGATGATGAAGTTTTCAGTCTACAATGGGTTGAAACAGATTTTCTGGGATCTGATGAGTTCTTGCCTCCCCCTGCCCTGCCCCCCAGCCATCCAGTAGAATAATAATGAAAGAGAATGACTGCTAAGTCTGAAGCTGTACAAAGGCCAGGGCAGTAAGATAGAAAAGTTAGCTGATTTAGACTTTGCAGAAGTTACCATAAAAAGAGAACTGCTTAAGTTACCTCGTGGAGACGACATGGGGTCATGCAAAGCATTCTGCTAGACCACTGATACTCAAGGGGAAGTGCCCTGGCACCTTGGGGTGCCTTGAGATCCTTTCGCGTGCCTGGAATGTTAGCATGTGAATTGTCCAAACATGGTTCACAAGTTAAACACCAGATACAAGGATAAAGGCAACCACGTGAATGATAGACTGTAGTACTAGAGAGCAAGACTCAGAGATTTCAAACAGCAGTTCACAGTGTTAAAACCATTCTGCCCTGTTGTAGGGCTTCTGAGCTTCTTGCAACGGAAGACTTACTTTAGTATTTTTCAATAGTAAAAAAAAAAAAGAGTGAAAACTAAGAGCTGGGGAGTTCCCCAAATCTATTGAGAGGGATTTTGAGTCTAAACACATCGAGAACCACTGTGTTAGACTGCAGCACTGTTAAGCCTGGTCTTCTTCCAAGGAGACTCCAATCTACTGATACCATTACACTATGCAAGCAGGTTGATTTCTACGCCTGCATGCAGCCTACTCAATTGTGTTGGATGCTGGGTGAGTGTGGGGATCTGTTGCCCTCTGACTCTTTGCAGGATGAGGGCCTTACATTAGCTATTGCTGTTCATTATAATTAGCAGACACAGAAATAATTTTTTTTTTTAAAAAGAGGAAAAAAACCTAAGAGCAGCAGGTGGTGGGAAGGAGGGAGGCATTAAAATCATATGGAGAATGGGCTTGAAGTCTCATAAACCAGATGGCGAGGCCTGTGCAGACACTGCTGAGATAAGGTGGGGAATAAATTCCTGGAAAAGAAACAGAAACTAATCCTGCAGAAACAATGGTCAGGGATGATCTAGGGGTAGCTAAGCCTATGGTCTACTATGGGCATTCATCCTTATGGGTTTTGCGGACTGCCCCTGTCCCCACTTTCTGCTACATGTGTCAGGGTGCTTTTAAGCCTCCCTCAGAGACATTGGCAGGCTGGGGACTTTGACTGGGGTGTGCCAATGCTCCTGCTGGGACCAAAGCCAGAGGTTCATGGCTAGAGGGTCTTGCCCTTCTGCTCAGGATCAGACCAATCACGATAGTTAGGGTCAGGAAGGAATTCAATGCATGGCCAGATTGGTACAGCCTGTGGGGGGTTTTGCCATCCTCTGTGGCAAGGGATGTGGCCTTCTAGCTGGAATCTCTTGAGCATATAATTGACAACATTTCGTAGAAGCAGGATGCTGGCTGTTGTGGTTACACTACTTCAGACCTGTGGCAGGTTAGGAGATTAGGTCTGTGCTGTGTCAGGGTTGATGGTAGTCTTATGTAAAGTTTAGATAATGGATTTGTATGAAATGGTTTGGATAGGGCTGATTCTGCCTCAGGCAGGGGCTGGATGAGATGTCCTCTGGAGGTCCCTTCCAGCCCTATTTCTCTATTGCAGAAGCAGGACGTTGACTGACATGGTTTCCCTGCTTTACCTGTGGCAGGTTAGGATGCTAGGTCTGTGTTCTGTCACGTTTGATGGTAGTCTAATGTAGAATTTAGATATTGGATTTGTATGGGCTGATTTGGGTAGGGATGACCCTGCCTCAGGCAGAGGGTTGGATGAAATGGCCTCCAGAGGTCTGAATCTGTGATGCTTCAAAGAAAGACTCTTGAGGTGTGCTGGGATTCCTGGGAAGTCATAGAATCAGAGAGGAGTAGGGCTGGAAGGGACCTCCACAGGTCACTTGTTACAAACCCACTGTCTGACCTCTCTTAGCAAGACTATACATAGTCACCTCTGACACAACCAAGCATAACCCCCTAAGCTGCCATGCATAAAGCAGGGGAAACCCCGCTTCCAATGTCTCACTTCTATTGTAGTGTCACAGACTCAAAAAAGCAGAGCAGGAAGGGACCTCCAGAGGCCACCTAGCCCAACCCACTGCCTGAGGCAGGATCAGCCCTACCCGAACCCTTTTATATAAACCATACCTGAGACTCTACATCAGGCTACTATCATCCCTGACACAACACAGGCCTAACACCCTAACCTCTTCACAGGTAAAGCCAGGGAGCCATGGCACCCAACCTCTTGCTTCTAAGAAGTGTTATCAATATATGCTCAAGGGCTTGTACCAACCTGCCCCTGGGGTAAAAACCCTTTCCTGACCACAAATATGGCTATTGGCCTGCCCCTGAGTGGAGGGGCAAGAGCCTCTAGCCAGGGGTGTAAGTCCCAGCAGCAGTGCCAGATTATGACATGCTGAGGCCCTTAATTATGTCCAGTTTGAGGCCCCATACGATAAAAATAATTCATGAAAATGGATTTTAATGAAATTTTAAATGAATTGTTATTTCTGCACAAATTTATGAACTCAATATGAATAATAACCGGGGAGCCATTTATGTATATTTTTGTTATATTAGAGGGAAAATGTCCAGTTTTTTTCTTATTTAGAGGCCCCTCATATTGTGAGGCCCTATGCTGTAGTTTAAGTAGTTTAAGCCTAAATCTGGCACTGCCCAGCAGGAGCAGTGGCACACCCCAGTGACGGTCACCGTTCTTGGATGCAGCCAATACCCAGCACCCCTGAGGGAGGCTCAGAATAAACCCTTGACACATGCAGCAACAGCCAGGTCTTTAACAGGAAATGGTCATATTGGAAGCTCAAAATTATTGCATTTGACGAAAAACTATCATACACTGGAAAAGAAGTAAACCTTCTTATTTACTTTATAATGTGTTGTGTATTCTGCAGCGAGCAAGTGAGAGCTGGGACATCAAAGTTGAAGCCTTTCTTCATTTCGAGGCAAGCCGACATAAGGAAGCGCTAAGAGCAAGCCCCAGGTCAGTAAAGACTCCCTGAGAGTGACTTGGGTTTTGCTTCCGTTGCATCAATCAGCTACCTCAAAAATTATTCTGGTACATTTTGAACACTTGTACTTTTATTGCTGGTACACTGTGCAAGGGTTGAAAGGATGGTACAAACAGGATAATTATCATACACCTGCAACACTGGGAGGGAACAGTCTCCCAACCCAGACCCTGCAGAGCCCCACAGCTGCTCCCCTGCCCCATAGCAACTCCGTCGGTCACCGCGTGACCCGTCCAAACAATGTTGCCCTGCCTCCCGCCAACTCCTATTGGTGGAGAATCCAGGCAGCCTTTTTTTTTATTCGTGGCGCTTGATAAGCTCCGCCCCCTTTCCCTGCGCGCTCCGAAAGCTGCTTGTTTACAGACACCGACTGTCCTCCCCCCGCCCTCACATCCCCGAGGGGCCGGTTGGCTCCGCCCCTCGCCAGCTCTCACTGGTGGAAACCGGGGATCAGGCAGGCGTCGGTTGGCTGGGAGCTGGGCACTCTCCCATTAGGCCTCTCCTCCAGTGAGCGCTCATTGGCCACCACGTGAGGCCGCACAGTCAGCTCCACCTCGCGGCTACTAGTGCGGAGCTCAGGGGCTGCGACTATTGAGAGGTGACTGTTGGGGCCGTGTGATGTGGCCGTTCGTGCTGTGGGCGCTGCTGGCGGCGCGAGCCGGGGCCGTCCTGTCGCGGCGGCCTTCGCCGCCGCCGCCCGAGGAGGCGGCGCGCATGGCCCGCTACGTGCTGCACGCCTGCGACTGGGGCGCACTGGCCACGCTGTCGGCGCAGGACGAGCTGCGGGGCCGGCCCTTCGCCAACGTCTTCTCCCTCAGCGACGGGCCGGCCGGTCCGAGCCAGGGCAGCGGCGTGCCCTACCTCTACCTCACCAACCTCGAGGTGTCCGTGCGTGACCTGCAGGTGAGTGCCGCCCCCCTCCGCGGAGCAGGGCGCCGGGTGTGACACATGAGGCGGTCCCGGAGACGTCACGTAGGGCTCTAGACCACGAGCGGCCGAGTTCGGCCGGTGACGTCACGTAGGAATCTGCCCCATCCAAATACCTGTGGCCTGCTGTCCTGCTCCGGGGGCTGGGCAGCGCGACTTGAAGTGCCCGCTTTGCCAGACTGGAGTGAGGAGAGCTTCCCTCGGGAGCGGAGTCCGACACTCCCTGTTAATTTAGGCATAAGAACTGCTAGTTATTGGCAGCATTGCCAGGGCTTAAATATGAAATGACAGTACTGGAAGCTTAAAACGGTCGTATTTGCTGAAAAACTACCATACACTGAAAGAATATGAAAAGAAGTATGCAAATAAAAATGGGCAAGGGACAGGAAGACAGTCCGTAGTCCCTGGGCTCCAGAGCCTGACCCAGTAACCGGTGTTGCCAGGTAAAGGATATTTATCGTATTTGTACACTAATTTCAACCCTTGTATGATGAAAGTAAATGTGCATTAATTTATGAGGTAGCTAATTGATGCAGCATATGTAAAACCCCAGTAATTCACTTTATATTGCTGATTGTAAGTTGCCAGCGAGCGAGTGAGAGCTGGGACATCAAAGTTGATGCATTTCTTTATTTTGAGGCAAGGAGTCCTAAGAAAGTGCTGAGAGCGAACCCAAAAGTTGGCTAAGGTTCCCTGAGAGTAACTTGGGTTTTGCATATGCTGCATCAGTTAGCTGCCCCAAAAATTATGGTGCATTTACTACTATTGATCGTACATTGTATAAGGGTTGAAGTTACTGTATAAATACGATAAATATTGAATACCTGGCAACACTGGTTACTGGGTCAGGTTGTAGGTCCACCTTGCACAGGGACTACCGGGCTGTCTTCCTGTCCCTTGCTGGTTCACGTCTCTGGGTGGAGTTCCACTGGGCAGTATCCCCTGGTTCCTTGGGACTCATACGAGGGCCAGTGGGGACTGGCCCATGTGCTCTGTTTGGAGTTTCCCCTTTGCCACACTTGTTCTGTAGCTTTAACCATTGCTCCTATCCCTGTATTGCGTTTTTTGTCTCAAGAGATTAGTTGTTACTTACTCAGTGGCCTCCCTTTGTAAGGGAACCTTATAGTTCTTGGTGGGTGAAGGCCCATGATTCCATGAAAGTAACAACTAGACCTGTGTCATGAGGTGGTAGGCAATGGATGCTGGAAGGAGGAGTGATCTGGGTACGACCAGGGTTTTTTCCACTGTTCCTTTCTCACTTGCAGCCTCCAGCATTTAGAGCCTAGGAAGCTTTGATTTAGAAGCTGTCCTCCTATTTTAGATGCTCAATAGCTACTGATGCAGCTTTCCTCCAAGCAGTTCAGTGTTAGACCACAGCAGACCAGAATGCTTTTTTCTGAGCAATTTGCAACAGAATTACTCTAGTATTTTGAAGTAGTCAAAAAAACCCAGAGAAAGCTAAGAGCTGGCATTTTTTTTTCAGGGGTGTATTGAATCTGAAAAGGTTGGGAACCTAGTTTGTCTCATGAGTCAGTGTAGGTGCTAATGCTGAGCAGCACCTTCAAAAGAACCTTGCAGCACCCCAGGGTCCTATGGCACTCTGGCTTGGAGTCATTTTTCCACACCCTGTAACTCCTGAAGAAAGCCTGACAGCAATAGGAACACTCTCTGCAACTACAGGTCTGAATGTTGGCTAAAATTGCCTTTTGTGCAGTGCAGTACCTGGACATATTAAAGCTGCCAAGCATGTTTTTTAAAGGTGACAGAATAATGCAGAAGGACAAGTCTTTGATCAGCATGTTGTTAGTGGCTCCACAGAGGGCTATTAACTGTGGTCACCAGCACACAGAAATATTACTCTCTGCTTCAGTATCCTGAGAGTTTTAGGGCCCTGTTACAGATCTTGGTTCAGAAAGTACTCAGATGCGTTTGATTTTAGTACAGTTCTCTGAACTATGCAACGGTGGCACATTTTCTGTTGGGGCAATCCAGGCAACAAATATAGATTTGACTAGGGCTGTAAATGTGCTCAAGTACACTATCTGAATCTTGTGGGATTGGATTCAGAGGATTCATTAAAGCTCCTCCTCCCCCAAATTCTGTAAACAGACTGTGCCATGTTCACCAAAATTACTGTCTTTTGAAGCCACTAAGATTCTGTCCTCTCCTCAGAAGTCAAGGAGCAAATACTAAAAACACTCCAGTAAGTAAGTGTTGAAGGACCAAAAGGGGACTCTGAACAAAGAAATGGTGGATTGCTGAACTTCCGAAGAGATCAGAGAGGGAAGGCTTGGCATCAAATGAGCCATGAAAGGACCAGCAAGCCGAAAGCTGGGGCTGTTGTTGAGTATTAATAACTCTAAATTCTATAGACTTGATCAATAAGGCAAGCCAGCAACAAAAGATGCTAGAGAAGTCTTGGGTACGCTGAAAGTCAGAGTGCAAGTAACAAACCAGTGTCCATAGTCCTCTCCTGTCTAGCTCCTGTTTTTTGGCTGTAGTCATAGGCAACTGGTAGAGGGTGCATGTGCTCCCCCCCCCCCCCCGACAGTTGACACTGATGCTGTTGGTAGGGCTGGTGCCAGAAAAAAAATGCAAGTGCCAGAGATTTTTGTGGGTGATACCTTTTTATTGGATGAACTGCACAATTGGGAGAGACATAGACCAAATTGCAGGTACCACCAACTTGTTAGGTTAGAGACCTATCAAGTCAGCCAGGTGCCCAGAGCATCTGTGATGCATAAAAGACTTCTGGCTGCTGTCATGCTGCCAGCACAATTGTGTGGGTACAGCAGCAGGTACTGTTGTTTTTTGTTGTTGCACCCCATCCCCCTTATTTTGCACCCAATTTGCCTTGCCTTAGCTACAGTACTGATTGCACCTTTCCTTAAGTCTCTGTTCTAGGGTGTTTGAGAAGATAATTACAGTTAGTTACATCATCTAATGGAAGAAGCAATTAGAGAAGCTTTGTGCGCTAGTCACTGTTGTTTCCTCAGTTAAAAATCTTAATAGTGGTAGAAGCCTGATCCAACTCCATTAGAAGCCTGAGATACAAGAGTGAGGAACCCTTAGTGATGTTATATTCAGTGGCTTTCTTTTCCTCATTTTAGTTTTCCTTGTTGAAAAAATGGACCTGCATTACTGTTCTCCCCATGTTCTTGTGTTTCCTATTCAATGAATGCCAATTTGCCTCTTGAATGTTATGTCTAGCACACATCATGCTTTGCATCTTGAACCCACTCTTGTTATTGTATTTTATGGTGGAATAGTTCAGTTTATGGGATTTTATTTATTACTATTATTTGTATCCTGCCTTATCCAAAGAGCAGTGCAGTTTACAACAACAGACAAACAACTTGCAAGATAGCATTGTATTTTATGACCCCTCCCTCCCCAAATTGTCATTAAATTAGATTATGCTGGTCTAATAAACCTTCCTTCAGAAAGCTTTGCAGCAGATGCTGTATTTTCTTATCTATATTCTTATTTTGCAGTTTTTTGGTTTACTATCGCATGGAGACTTCTGCCAGCAGATAACACCAAATAACCATGATTCAGCTTTTTTTGTAACTGACAGTGCAGATTCTGAAGTTGCTTATCTTGTGAGAGCTGTGTAATTTCATAAATGCAATGGGATATTGCAGAGTGCACAGTTCACTCTTTTGCTGAGCTATTTAATGGAACTTCCCAAATGCATGTTGAAATCTTGTCTGTGTGAGGGAAAGGGAGAGGTGAGCTTGTACAAAGTTGTGGTCAGAAATGAGCATCTCGACTGTATTAAGAAAAATGGAAACTTGCTCAGACCTAGACAAAGTTTGCACAAATTATATCTTTTTGACTGGGTTAGATGTGTGTTTTTAAAAAAAAAATAAAAAAAAAAAAAAAAATTACAGAGCTACGTTCATTTTGAGACCTAATTTAAATATGTAATTAGTCCTCAGATAAACATCTTAATTCTCACTTCACCTGTCATAAACCTATTGAATTGTTTCCCTTCTTGATGTACTTACTCTTCAGGCCTAGGGGCTTTTGCACTGGTATAGATAAAGCCAGCGTAAAGCAGGGCTTGTACTAGTGCAGTTTTTACACCAAACCAGTTTCGGATGCAGTATATTGAAGACTTTGGTGTAATTAATTTAGTCAGGCTCTCAAATTGACACTAAAGTGTCCTTAAAGATACTAACCCTAAATATCATATTTTGGCAAAAAAATAGATGTCCTGACCTGGATTTCTGCTGTAGAAACTTTTATGTAACTTCCTTGAATTTACTTTCACTAAATAACAAGATTTCCTTACACATGTTGACAGCCGTTAAATATGACCTTTCATGGTTAAAATAATCTCTAGTCAAGGATTTTATAACTTTTTGGGAGGCAGACATTTTTATGCTGTGTTAAGCTTGGTACAATTTCTTACATCTAGTAGAGAGTGGTGGTGGATGGGTCACTATTGACCTGGAAGGATGTGGGCAGTGGGTTTCCCCCAGGGCTCAGTCCTTGGACCTGTACTCTTCAGTGTCTTCATCAGTGATTTGGATGTGGGCGTGAAATGTACTCTGTCCAAGTTTGCAGAGGATACTAAATTGTAGGGTGAAGTGAACACACTGGAGGGTAGGGAATGATTGCAGGAGGACCTGGACAGGTTGGAAAAGTGGGCAGAACACAGTAGGATGCAGTTCAACAAGGGCAAATGCAAAGTGCTGCACCTAAGCCGTAAAAATATCCAGCACACCTATTGGCTGGGGAATGACCCTCTCAGCAGCACAGAACCGGAAAGGGATCTCCGAGTCATAGTGGACTCCAAGATGAATATGAATTGTCAGTGAGACAAAATCATCAGCAAAGCTAACCGCACTTTATTATCCATTAGCAGATGCATGACAAATAGAACCAAGGAGGTGATACTTCCCCTCTGTATCACTGGTCAAACTGCAGTTGGAGTACTGCATCCAGTTCTGGGCGCTGTACTTAAAGATGTGGATAATCTTGAGAGGGTCCAGAGGAGGGCCACTCACATGGTTAGGGGTTGGCAGGCCAGGCCCCATGAGGGGAGACTAAGGGACCTGGATCTCTTCAGCCTCCACAAGAGAAGGCTGAGAGGTGATCTTGTGCCACCTACAAATTCATTAGGGGGGCTCAGCAAGGAACCAGAGATGCTCTGTTCACCAGGGCGCCTCTTGGGGTAACAAGGAACAATGGTCACAAACTGACAGAGAGCAGATTTAGGTTAGACATTGTCATGACCCAGTGATTGTTTGCGTGCTTCGGCACTGCAGAATTATTTCCCGCCACATGGAGCTTTCTTTGCACGGTGCAATTCTCAGCTGCAGAGAGAGAACCCCGGTGCAAAGGAGTTCCCGCCACCCGTATGTAAATTTGTTTCCCACTATTGGCTGTTTCTAAATTATTCCCACGTGGCGGCTAGCGACTGGCTTGCTAGTCGTATAAGAGGTTTGAGCAGTTTCCGCCCAAGTTGTAGAGGACTCCACAACCATCTCGTGGGGACTCTGAGCGTGCGGCAGAGTAATAGAAACTTTGTGTGCGTCTCGGAGGAATTCGGTGGCCTGATCAACCACCAACCTCTTCCCGTCTCGTTCGTTAAATTCTTAAGACGTATCTACGGTTTTGCGTGCTCGTCAAGGGTATCCAGAGCTCTGTCGTGTTTGTTTTTTGCGGAGCCTAGCAAACTCCGTGCGTGTGTCTTCGGTGGAGCCTAGCAAACTCCACTTGTGTTTGTCTGTAACTGCAACTCAAGAAAGTTTTTCCTGTCTGCACCGCGACCACCTACGGTGTAAGTAAAACAATCTTTAATTAACCGCTACGAGTCCGTGCCTAATTCTTTTGCACGACTGACTAGTACCCGCCCTACCGTTTTGGGCTCCCGGCCACAGCCCACTGCACGCCCCCAAAAGCCTCAGACCGCTCCCGGCCCGCACAGACATCAGGAAGAACTTCTTCATGGTAAGGGTGGCCAGAATTTGGAATGGGCTTCTAAGGGAAGTGGTGTTCTCCCTTACCTTGGGGGGGGCTTTAAGGGAAGGCTGGATAGGCATCTGGCTGGAGTCATCTGACCCCAGCACTCTTTCCTGCCTAGGCAGGGAGTCAGACTCGATGATCTGTTGAGGTCCCTTCCAACCCTAGCATCTATGAATAAAGTTGGGTATCTCTTTTAAATTGTTGAGGTTATTTTCAGCTTGCTCTGCCCCCTGCCCCCCTCCCCCCCCCCCTTGGGTTTCAAGCTGGGTTTTTAAAAGTTGCTTCAGATTTTAGTGGAGTTGACTGTCAAAGGATAGTTGTCTCTTGATGGAAGTAACTTTGTTTGAAAGTAGTATTGACCTGCTGATCTGATATGTAAGAAATTGGCTAACTATCACTTAACCATATTGTACTATTGATCCTTTCACCAGAATGGACTTGGCTATGTACATTGCACCGTTTTTTATTTTAGAATATTCTGCGTGTCTGGGATTTCAGATTGAAACATTCTAGTTTGTGAGAGATTTGCAACTGTGCCTGATCAGTTTTACCAGTGGTGTAGTTATACAGTCTTCCAGATTTATTCCGAGTCATTTTGTTTAGGGTGGCTTTGGATGAATAATATTACTAGGAAAAGCTGATGATAATGTCTAATTCTGAATACTGCATTGAGTTTAATTTGAAAAATACCTTGTTATTTTCAAAGGTATGCAAACTTATTTCTCTATATTTGTATTGGGATATCTTTGTAATTAAACTTACTACTTATGTTTCAGGTGAATGCAAATGCCTCCCTAACAGTGTCTTTAGCACAGACTCCTTACTGCAAGAAAAACAAGTATGATCCACAGAATCCCTTGTGTGCCCACATAATCTTCGCTGGGACTGTTGTAAAGGTCAGTGGCTGTAAGTTAGCTATTCACAAAGTTAGTGGTCTTTTAGTAAAGAGAGATGATACTTCTGTACAGAAGTTTATACGTTACTTGCTAGTCAAAAAAGATTCAGGCTAATTTAAAGGTTCATACTGAGCCCTGTGAGGCCAGGGGTGGGCAATTATTTGGGCTTGCAGACCAGTAGTGGGTACTCCTGTGCTGAGCCACCCGTCTCACTGAGCCTGACCACCTTCCAGCCTCAGAGTGCCTACCTGGGGGCACTTTGTCTGGCTGACCCACTTCCTGGAGCACACCTGCAAGCCTAGGGGTAATGCCACCACCACCCACGGTCTGGACTGAACTTGGCCCTGTGCCCCCTGGGTAACACAGGTCTAATAGTCCTTGAGGGGTACTCAACCCACTGCAAGAACTCGGGGTGCTTCCCTCAGTCTGAAGCACAAATAGTGGTCTCCCTTAGACGAACCAAAGGGACCCCAAGGCATAATCTAGACCCTCTCCCAATAAGTCTCCCACACTAGGTACAGAGGAGAACTTTATTGGTTATAAGGAGTAGGTTTGGAATAGGACAGGGTAGAGCAATATCAGAGGAATACCTTGGAGCAAACAGTGGCTTGGTAGTCTTTGATTATGCATCTGAGTTACTGCAAGCTATATATCTAGTTAGATCTCAGGTAGCTTACTCACAAGCATCATCCAGAAGCAGGTGGAGATGCCCTCTGGAGGCAAGCAGATCATTGAACACGAGTTTCAAGAGAGTGAGTTTCTGGTGGTCCAGCTTCTCTGAGAGAGGTTTTGGTGAGCTGTTGCAGGTTGGGTCAGTAGCGCCGTGCACATGCCCCTGCCCAAAAGCTCTGCAAAGGCTTTAGTTCTGTGGGCAGAGGTGTTCAGGTAGCAGATCATGTCTCAGCCTCAGCCCTGTGCTGTCACTGTGATCCCAGGGTCTCCATGGAGACTGGCTGGGAGCCACGCAGCAGGGTGTGTGGCCAGGTTGGATGGGGTGGGGCCACAGGCAGCCGGGGAGCTATATCCAGGGCCAGGTCTAGGATATTGGGGGAGTGACAGTGCGGGGTTGGAGCCTGGGGCAGAGCTGTAATCTGCTTTCCACATGCCCCTGCTCGTGAAACCCGCACCTATTGTGGGTCCGTGTGGGCAGCGGATCATGGCTTGGCTCTGGCCCTGTGCTGTCACTGGCTCGTGATTCCAGTCTTACCTGCCTGTCCTGCTTCTGAACACTGCTCCCCTCCCTGCCCGTGGCTCCATTCCAGTCACCTGGCTGCGTGTCCTGCCTGTACAGGTCCTGCTCCTGGTGGTGGGGACAGGGCAGACGGGTCGATATGCCTGGACAAGATGGCCTTGTTTGGTGGTGGTAGTAGCTGGAAGGAGCTGCTGCTCCTGCCACTGTTAGGAAGCAAGTCTGGCTATGTTACCCCAGGCCTGCTGTGCACCTTTTCAACTTTATTTAGCTGACAACATAGCTGCTCAAAATGCAAGAGACTTTAATACATTATCTATTGTGGAAGCTTTTGTCATTGTACTAGTTGTTCAGCTTAAATCTTCCCCTTAATTAAATTCTATTATCAATTATGATGATTTCTGCTTAGACAGTATTCTAAATTATGCTTACTTGGTATGTTAACTCATCAAGTATTATTTGATAC